>NC_057797.1:130152830-130452830 GCF_018294505.1 Triticum aestivum | reverse complement strand
GGAGTACTTGGAGGACGCCTTTCACAACAACTTCGAAGGAACTTATGTCCGGCCACTGGATGCTGATGACCTAAGTAACATTGTCCAGCAGCCCGGAGAGTCAGCAAGGGAGCTCCGGACCAGGTTCTTAGTTAAAAAGAACCAAATTGTCGACTGTTCGGTCACAGAAGCCCTTGCGACCTTCAAACACAACGTCCGGGATGAATGGCTTGCACGCCACCTCGGTCAAGAAGGACCTAGATCCATGACAGCCCTTACCGCTCTAATGACCCGTTTTTGTGCGGGAGAAGACAGCTGGCTCGCTCATAGAAGCAATAGCGCCAATGACTCAGGCACTTCTGAAATCCGATACGGCAATGGCAAGCCAAGACGAAGTAAATACAACAGTCGTAACGATAATGAAAGATCACGCGACACAGCGGTTAACGCCGGATTCAGCAATCCCAAGCCCGGTCAACGGAAAAATCCATTCAAGGCGAACAGAGATGGACCATCCAACCTAGACAGGATACTAGACCGACCCTGCAAGATTCACAGCCACCCCAATAAACCAGCTAATCATACCAACAGAAGCTGTTGGGTCCTCAAGCAGGCTGGCAAGCTCAACACCGAACACAAGGGAAGGGGGCCGCTAGGCAATAGGGATGAAGGAATGATTCACCAGCTAAATGCAGAGGGCCAGAAGCAATTTGCCCCTGAAGATCGATCAAATCCGGAACAGAAATAGCAGTTCGGCTTCCGCCACCCATCTCATATACACGATAGAGCTATACCGCGCATACATAACTACGCACTTAAAATACCATGGGCATTGGCAGAAGCACAATACGGATAAGTCTGCAAACACTCCGGTAACATTTTTTATATATACTTTCCTTCTTTTTGCATTCTTCAATACTTCTTAAAAGCAGGTAGCACAAAGGAGAAACACCTAAGACCGACTCCATCGGAGTTCGGATCCATACACTCACCAACACTACAAAAAAATACACTTCCGTGATCATACTGTTTGTCACAGTAGGTCACGTTTTTTGTCATGCATGTACATCCATGACAAATTTATGACAGAATCAAGATAGTCATACCTGTGTTGTCGTAGAAGTGTTCGATGACATTACCAAAATTATCATTACGGAAGTGTCCACTTCCATGACGATAAATCGCGCATCATAGAAGTGCTTTCGTCAAGGGTGACCGACACATGGCATCCACCGTAACGGAACGCTGTTAAGCTATCGGGTCCGGTTTTGGATCCGATAACCCGTTAACAGCCCCAACCAATGGGGATTTTCCACGTGTAAAATCATCATTGGCTGGAGGAAACACTTGTCAGCTCCGTGCTGGCACAAGTGTCACTCATCCAATGGGTGAGATGCGCCTATGATATGTTAACACGTGAACCGGCCCAAAAGTGGCCAATAAAGTTTAAATGGGCCGGCCCAACTAAAGGCCCACAAGATTTTGTGAACCATAATGGGACGGCCCAGCTAAAGGCCCATTAGATTTTACGGGCCATAATGGGCCAGCCCAGGTAAAGGCCCCCAAGATTTTTGCGGGCCATAATGGGCCGGCCCAGGTGAAGGCCCACAAGATTTTTGTGGACCATAATGGGCCGGCCCAGTTAAAGGCCCACGAGATTTTTCCGACATTAATGGGCCAGGCTAGCTGTAGGCTGCCATGTTTTGGGCCAAATGCCGGCCATATTTGATCCGGTCCATTAATGGTCTCCCATGTTCCGGGCCTAATAATGGCCCATATGAGATCCGACCCGTTAAAATCCTACCACGTTCTGGGCCAAATTACGGCCCAGATCAGGTCCGGCCCTTTAAGAGGCTTTGGGCTAAATTGTGGCCCATATCAGTTTCGGCCCGTCAACTGGACGCTGCGCTTTTGGGGACATTTGCTAAAGGCCCATTTAGTAATTCGGCCTGATATTAGTTTTGGCCCGTTAAGGGCCCGTTTAACATTTCGGCCCTATATAAATTTCGGCCTGTTAAAAGCCGATAATCTGATTGGGCCAAACAAGGACCGAGACAATTTTGGCCTATGAGCCCACGATTTGATTGGCACATTCATGGGCCGGGTTCTATTTCGGTCTGTTGCTGACCCGTGAGCTGTTCAGCACGTTTCAGGCCCAACCTAATTTTCAGCCTCCAAAGGCCCATTGAGTTTTCTTGGGAAAATAGGGCCAGTGCTTTACTCGACCTATTAAAGGCCCGAATCTACTAGTGGGCCAGTTTACATTTAGGCTTGTTAACGGACCAAGATGACGGGGCCCATGATGCGGATCATACATGGTGATTTGCATGACGAACCGATTATGTACCGTAATTTTACGGTTTGGCCGATTTACTGCGAAGACATGATATATATACAATAAAATAACTGCAGCATCGTGAATAAGAAAAAAACCTAGACTATACAATAAAGAAATTACAGCATATTACATCCACTGGGCATCAAAGTTCGCCACTATGATAATAAAGCACACGCAGAACAACAGATTATATACACTGGGCATCAAAGATCGCCACCAGTGCAACTAAACACGCCGACAAAATAATACACAAAACCGACAACACTTCAATAGAGTTCAAGAAAGGTTAGCCCTGCTTGGGAGCTGCAGTGCAAGCAGCTGAGCAAGCTGGTGAGACTGCACTTGTTTGACACTTATATCCTCCTCACTCTGAAAGATAAACAAGCAGACAGATGACAGGTTTTGCACATATAAGTATCAGTGCTGACAATTCATCACATTTCTTACTGACGAATAAAGTGACACAGTTTAAAATAGCATTAACACAATATGGTATTGTTCAGGTCAAGACATGGCAGGAAATGACATTGTGAAGGAGTTGGCAGCTTCACGACACCACTGGATTACAGATCAAGAACTCATAAGTATCAATGGTTAGTGTGCTGTCAATTTATCCCATTTCAGATTGGCAAAATAAGATCACTTGCTCTGTATAGTTTAATTTACATGGTATGAAGAAGGAACTTGGTTGTACAACTGAAAACTTAAATTGAGAAGGACAAACTTTTGTTTATGAACTGGAGTACATAATAAACTTTAAACATGCAATTTGATGCAAACACCAAAAATAAACAGCTGTTGCAGTCATGCCTAACCAAATATACACAACAAAGTTTGAAGGCTTGAGAAGGACAAACTTACATTATTGGTGAAGGCAGGCTCTATAAAGCCCTTGTCCATGCTGATGGGGGGGGCAATTCAAGAAGTTTACCACAGAATCTTCTTCATAAGCATTGCCTTTATTCTACATTTTGTTAAGAGTAAATATAGATGTGACAATATAAGAAAAAATGGAGAATATTTAAGATAAGATGAAGAGTGATGCTACATAACCAAGTAGCTATAAATGTAAGTACAGCGATACAGGCAAAAGGTACAGCCAAGAGCAATGCAGAGCTAAACTTCTTCAGTACCATCGGTGTTATCCAACCTTATGGTAAGAGTAAATATAGATCTTATGTGTAGAAAATGGAGGGCAAAGGAAAATAAGCTGCAGAGTGATGGTACATGAACAACTACCTGTCAATATAAGTACACTGATAAAGGACAGCAGGTACTTACAAGAACAATGCAGAGCTAAAAAATTTCATTGGCATTGGATATATTCTACACTAATGTAACCATTCATATAGATCAGATAATTTGGAGCGAACAATTGATAAGCAAGCTATCATGCATACTGCTGTCACATAATGAACCAGGTATGTATGCAAGTACAGTGATACAGGACAACAGGTACTAACAAGAGCAAAGCAGCGGGCAGCATATTTGCGATATCCTGTCGTTCTTTTCAAACCGGAATTCTTTTTCGAGCAGATTTCCTGCAAAAAAGATCCGTAAGGCACATGCGGAAAAGTAGAAGTTCAAATTGTCATGCGATATCATAGACAGTACCTCATCCTCGGAACGAGACCAGTGCATAACAAGGTTTTTCCATTCAATGTCTTCTAAATTTAGCACAGGAGACTTCACCAGAAATTCGTTTATAGACTTGCCATCAAAGTGTGATTTCCTCAGGTAACACCGATACTGCTGCAATGCTTCCTTGAAAAGCGCAAGCAAGCTTTGCTCGTCATGACTATCCAGATTGACCCTCGCCTACTTACAACAATGTAATGTAAATCATTGATGTGTTCAATCAGCAGAAAACAGGAAAATAATCACCATGAATAATAGCACTTACACGTAAGTGGGACAGGAAGATGTGAAAATGGTGTTTGTCTTCACTATAATCTTCCCATGATGGGAATATATGCACGTAGTCCCTAACAACATTGAAAGCATTGTCTTTTAAACTGGGAATAACTGGAATGGGGTTCCAATCTGCAGGAATTGGCCGTCTCTGCAGTTGGGATAGGTCTTCGGCCGGTGGACTTGCTGTACTTTTTGCTGGAGTGGGATTTTTCTGTGGTACGGCTGGTGCTATGGCAACTGAAATCGGCATACCTTTTGCTGGAGTGCAGGTCCTGTGTGGTGCGGCTAGTGGTGTGGCCAGTGAAGTATGGGTACAGTCTGCTGGAGTCGGTCCTACGTTTTGTGTCACTGGTTGTACAACCAATATAAGTGGGGTGCTGTCTGATTTCTCCGGCACAACCACGTTTTTCAAGGACTTTGCTGGTGCTCCTTCAGGTTCGGCAATCACCCTCTTCCTTTTTGATGTCTGATGCACAAGAACAACATTTGAGTGGAAAAACATGGTATGATGACAGATGGAATATGTATTGATAATGGATGGGCATGGCATCTCGACATATATGATGAGTAAACTAAGCAGATGGCGGTGCAACAAAGTAGAAGAAATGCAAGACAACATATGCAAGATACGCGCAATCAATAAAACCTTGCCAAATTAGAACAGGCACCTTGATGGGTGAACAGGACAGGCCATCTGCCTTTGACTCCTCGAGGTTAGAATAGTCATTAGGATCATATTCTGAACAAGAATCAACAGGTGGTGAGCGTATGAGTTTCATTGCATCCAGAATGGCACTCAATGCCTTGGTGCCAATTTTGTAAGTCATTGCGGTGTTTAGCTTCAAGAGTGGACTGCTGCTAGTGCGACACAAAGCAGCTACACAGATCATAGTGTAGATATAACGGGAAAACCGTAAGCATCAGAGTAAAATCAGCAAAGTGGAACTTGCTGGAATATATGTGCTAGTATTGCCGGTACGGCTAGAAAGCCTTCGGATACCAGCTCTCTTCAACTGAAGGTGCGGTACTGTTAATATCAGTGTAACTCTCAAAGGCGACACAGCTCCCCGCATTTCCTTGCTATTCTTATAGGATTCAAGTGGGCAGGCCACTACAAATCCTATTCCCATGTTTACAAAATCCTACGAATCAAAGAGGCCCGACGAGTTCAAAGTGTCCATACCAACCGACCGTATAGACCTCTACACTGCAAATGTCCCTGCTCATATTCACTACAAGGAACATACTGTACTACTATCATACTCCCTCCGTTCCAAAATATAAGTCTTGGTAGAGATTTCCACTATGGATCACATACAGATGTATCCAGATACATTTTAGAGTGTAGATTCACTCATTTTGCTCCATATGTAGTCCATGGTGGAATCTATACAAAGACTTGTATTTAGGAACGGAGAGAGTACTTATTAAAGAAGAACGGAAGAGGAACATGCTAAAGAAGAGCAAGCAGATTTTGGATAATAAAATGTTCGTTGCGCAGTGCCCACACATGATGAACCAGAGCGCATTAAGAAAGCAACTCCCTGCTGTCTCTCTATATGTGGTGCACGTGCTTTTTCGAAAGTAAAGTAGGAACATTAGCTGACCAATTAAATGTTATCTGTTTTAGTAATATCAGCATCATATCAGATTCGTACTTGAGCAACAAGTTTGGAATTATGAGTGGCACGTTGTTTAGCTTGATGGATTCAGGAGCAGTGCTAAGCAGGTACGATGATGGTACTGAATATAAAGGCATGTCTGCATTTGGGTCAGTCGACCATTTCAGGCGGTTGGATGAAGATCCTACGTCTCCTAACCCTTCTTCTTCCTCGTCTCTGATTCTTCCCATACAGAACACCGCACGGGCCGCCGGCCGGACCATCGGCCCCCACCGCCTGTGTTCCTCCGCCACCCCCACCCCCCCCCCGCCCCCACCCGCGTCGAGTTTTCTTCGTTCGGCGAGGCCCCACCACCGCCCCCAACAACCAAAGTCCCCACCCGAGCCCCTTCGTTCGCACCGGCGAACTCCGGCGAGCTCTGAAAAATCGACTGACCCAATTTTGAAATTTACACTACTGTGATTTAACTAGTGTGGAATATAAAAGGCGAAAACCATAAGCATTGGGAGTATAGTGTTGAGCGTGCCATGGCGGATATGAAGGTGCAAACCGGACAAAGGCAACTTTGCAACTAATGTTTGCTCTCAACTAGCAAGTAAGTGATGGACAAGAAATCAGAGTAAAGCAGTGGTGATCTATTTTCTTGCTGTGATAAATAAGTTGAGCAGATACGAAAGAGTACCGCCTCTGGTGTGGTGCCGTGTATGCATCTGCTAAGAATTTGACGGTGTTGCGGTAGCAATGGCTGTCGGCGGCGTGGAAGTAGATCTAGGAGGGTAGACGGTGGCAGTGGGGCACGGTGGACGAGACGGTCGTAAGAGTGGCGCCGACAAGGTGGACGACGGCGGGGATGATGCTAGAGGACGGGATGCAAGGATCCCGGTCCGAAGCCGTGGATGAGAGAGGTCGATCTCTTGTAATGGACGGCGACGTCGGGGTATCAGCTCCGGCATAGTGGAGGAGGACGGCGGTGGATGGGGTGGCGGACGGAGGAAGTTGGGGTGGACAGGGTGTTTTGGTGCCCACGGAGTACGAATGGGAAAATGGATGTGGAGAGGAAGGGGGAACCATGTCTTCAGGGCGCGCTTGTCTCAAATGCGAGGAAATTTACAAACTTAGACCCTGTTTCAAATTTCCTACATCACAGCAATATTAGTCAGTTGGGGATAGGACAGTAATCTCGCATACACCGAATATTTGCCGAGGAGAGTTTGTTTTTGGCGCCCGCCGTGTATGTATCGGGGAGGGAGTCGATTTTGCCCGAGGACACACTGTGTTTTGGCGCCCACCGTGTATGAATCCGGGTGAGAGGCGGTTATGTCACGTTCGAGTAAAATTACAAACCTACCCCTATCGAAACCTATAGAAATTGAGCAGATAGGCTTTGCATGGCAGGGATAGGCAGTAGTAATTTGCATCTCGTAGATTTTGGTTTCGGGCGGTTACTGCGACTTTCCCCGCTTCGTTCAAATTTTGTAGAGTGCATGTTTACCGTGCCAACTCAATTCGAATCCCGTTTGTATTCTATTTTTTTCGGGCGGGATCCATTTTCGATTGGAATAAAATTCTATATACATCATTTTTTAATATATACTTTCAAAAGCACAACAAAGAGTTCTGCTCCTTTATATGTATAATATGATTTACAAATACAATGATCTCAAAATCATAAGGTTGAATTCAAAAAATTAAACCAAATTATGTTCTACTAAAATGTATGGATCAGTAATATCTACATATTAAATAACATAGATGCACGTGAATTCATATGAGTATGCATGTTTGATAGATCAATTTTGGTTCGAGTATGGATTACATGTATCATCATCTCGAATTCAAATATTTGAATCCCTTTTATGTTCACTCCTTTCATGCCCATCTCTCTTGCATGCATGCTCCTTCATGTAGCTATCACTCTCTTTTCTCCAGCTCACCCGCACGCTCACTTCATGTTTCTCCTATCCTCGCAAACATGGTCTCTCGACGTCTCCCTTGAGAAGTGTCACACTCTCCCTATCATTGTACATTACACAATTTTCATTATCTCTCACATCTCTACCGTTCTCTCGTATCACTAGGTACCTAAGCTTTCTTTTTCACCGCCACCCACAGTCTCCACTCGTCTTTCACTTTGTCTTTCTCTCTATGGGATTCTCTCGCACACCCTATATGTCTCTAGATATGTATCATACCACTAAAAATACTCTCACTCTCTCTCTCTCTCTCTGCTGTAGACACAACATTTGTCGCGGTCTCCTTTTCGTCTCCATCCCAGACTGACATTATTCATTTGTTTACTGATCAGACAAACTCCCCCCTCTCTCACACACACAACTCCTGCTTCCACCCCCTTCCCGACTACCGTCTCTCTCTCTCTCTCACACACACACACATAACTCTCGCTTTCGCACCCCCGTCTCATATTTCTCTCACAAGCATTTATCGACTAGCCTCTAGATAGGTTTATACACCTGCACACTCGTGATTCCACTATCGCACACATGTCTCTCTCCCGCTCCTTGTATCTATGTAGATTTTTCTTCCCTTCTTGAGACACGCCCTCTCGATCGTGCACACACACTATCACCTCATTTTAAGATGACACCTCCCGCACACACACTCTTTGTGTCTTTGTCACACTTGCACTCCGTCCTCCTCCTCTCTCCCTCTCTCTCTCACACACATGGGCTTTTTGCAACAACTAGCAAGATGCCCATGCGTTGCACGGAACATGAAGATACATTTGTATGAGTAGTTTATCTTGTGGGAGAAAAGGATGAACAAGGGAAGACCTTATTTGCAAGTGTGGAGAGGGGTGTGGGTATCTTTTTGCAAAATTGCCATAGTTTCCTTCCTATCCGTCAGATATAGATCGAACGACCTGTATTGCAGGATGGCAGGCACACGATCATCACCGACTATGCTTTTTATAAGAGTAGGGATAAAAAACAGAGTTGGTGATGATGGTGGGCCTGCCATCCTGCAATATAGGCCGTCCGATTTGTATCTGATGGATAGGAACGAAACTATGGCAATTTATCCGCACTCCTCTCCACATTTGCAGATAAGGCCATCCCTCGTTCATCCTTTTCTCCCACAAGATCTTGATGTTCCGTGCAACGCACGGGCATCTTGCTAGTAAGAGTAGAAATTAGACATATACCACTTCTCGAATCTTGAAACCAACAACATTCCTCCCTTATCTCATCAAAACCGCCAAAGGAATATATTTTGAGTGAAACATAACATTTTTTAGTGATATACGTATTTCAAAACTAGACTTTTTTCTATCAAATCGGTGAATATGTATTAATCTACTCAGATCGTGTGGCAACGCATTGGCACATTGCTAGTAGTTATTATAATTTTGTGGACACCAGACAAACGGTGGAGTACATATACGAAGAGAAGAGGCGCACGCACGCAGTCGGTCTCTCGCTGTCTCGCACACATGAGTGTTACGTAAAGGCAACGTTAACAAATAAACCCTAAAACCCTAGGTGCACGATTGCTGCATTCGCGGGTACCGGGTACGTGGTGGAGCGCACCTTTGTAGGAATAGTCAGCTCGCGTGATAATTTGATCCGTAGGAGTTGATGGTCGGGACCACAGGTGAACGACTTGGAGGCGGTGGCTCGCCAGTTGCCACAGATCGAGTAGCCACGTTTAAAATATCATTTTTTAGCGGGGTTAAGAGTTCCGATTTTCAATGGCGCGTTATAAGTACTAAGTAGTTTTTAGAACGATTGGTATGGAGCGAAAATGGAATTCATAGTACTACCTACTACGTACCTCCTTGGCGTATGGTTGTATGGGTTTATGTTGCGAGATGTTGAACCTGGTAGTTCTAGGGCAAATACTATGTTTAGATTTAGATGTTGGTTTTCAGTAATGAAAATCGGAAGGGGGAAACCCTTCTTTGATTAAAAAAACTACTACCTCCGTTCTGGTTTACTAGTCCCCATCGTTTTTTGGGTCAAAGTTTGTCCATGAATTTTACTTGTAAAATGTGAATGGAAAACGAGATTTTGTTATACGCAAACAAAAAAGGACTGGAGGGAGTGATTGCTCTGACACGGACGTGACCTCTCATAGCGCAGGCATTGAACCGGCGCGCCGGCCAAGAGGGCCCCACTCGCTGCAGGCCCGGCTGAACACGCCTCCTCGCCGCATGCAACCGGCTTCAGACTGCCCCGCCTGCCTTCATTGAATCCGCGCGTGTGCCGGCAACACGTCCTTCCGCGAGCCGGCCGGCATTTTAGAACACAAAAAGTGACCAAAATATAATTAATTATGCATGGTCTTGACTTGTTGTGCTCGCACTGGTAGCAGGAACTAGAGGTTTTTCTTTATTCATAACTCTCCTCAATTTTTTTGGCTTTGAAGTGAATCATGGTTGTGGACATTATGTATGAATGTGGAGATATCTGTGAACATGAGTTTGATGTGGAAGTTGAACTTGGAATGTCGGGCTTGCGCGTGAACTATACCATGTCCAATGCTTCGTCTGTTATTGTTTGGAAAGTAATTGCTGTTATTACATGACCCGAAAAAATATATTTTGTGCCACATCAGTAGATGCACGGACATCACAACAGGCATGCTGACTGGATAAACATTTGAACCTAGCTACTATGAAGGAAATTTTGTATTGACAACAGTTTTAGATAGCAGGAGACGCCTAGCCTGCTCTGCCTCTGCTAGCTTATTTCTGGCTTCTTCCATCTCTTCTTTGGCATGGGTGAAGAGAGCATCTGATTGCTCTTTTCGCTTCTTCAGGAACTCAGCTACATTCTCAAGGGCTGCTGCACGCTTTCTTTCAGCCTTTACTAGAGCCACGAGGACACGAACAGCTGACGACTCCACCTGGCTTGTGTGTAATCCAACATCATCTGGGAATTTGCACCTTGTGTCTAATCCAACATCATTAGGGAACTGGCACCTTGTGTGTAATCCAGCCTCATTCTGGAAACATGATCTCGAGGTGACCATACTTCCCTCCTTGCAGGAACTGCATCCTGACATGAAGTTACTTCTTTTTTACATAATTGCTCAGAGCAACCCAGACCCATTTAGTAGAAGCCAGATAAACAGAACTGGGAGAAGTGAATTCAAAAGGAAAAAAATATAAAAACAGACTACAAGGTGAGAACACCCACTTCCTACATCAAGCTAAAAACGAAAGCATTAGGACGATTAAGACTCTTATGACACATTGAAGAACACGAGGCTTAAGAGAAACAGAAACTACAACATATACACATCGAAGAACATGATGCTAAACGGAAGTAATTGAAAGGGTGTTACTTACCAAAGCTCGTTTTACAGGTTTGGTGCAGCTCCTCTTTAACTTTCCACGCTCCTTGAAGGTGTCCCCAATATCCCGTGTTTGGTCTTCATTGCTCCTCTGCATGTTCGCACTCGTGGTTTTAAAATCTCAACATGGCAAGAAAAATATACTACTAGTAATACTCACGCATCTTGTGGGCAACATTAAAGCACTCGTCTGCCATGTTAGAGCATCTCCAACAGAATCGCAACGCATGATGCTTTAAAAAAGCATTTACAGTGCTGAGATCGAGAAGTAGAGATAAAGAGTAGAGGATAGTTCTCAGCATAGATAGATAAAAAAAAGATTATTCAACTACTCCTCGTCGTCCGACTCCTGTGATGTCCTCCTCCGACGCCTGACTGTAGGCGTGAAGATACCGATCGTCGTCGGATTCCCAGGGCGACGCTGCTCCTAGCTTCATGTTGAATTGAGTGTCCGCTCTTTGCCTATGCTTGTCCTCGCGATAGGCGGCTCGCTCTGCCCTCCTCTTATCTCTCTCCGCCCTCCTTTGCTCGTAGAACTCACGCTCATTGATGATGTCCTGCGGGAAGCGTTGGCGCCACAGCACCATGGCTTCCTCGTCCATCTCTGTGATGCCGAGATAGTGCTCCCGCCTCCGGTTGTCGCGACGATCCTCGTCGGTGATAAGCCGCGGTAGAGGCGCGAGCTCCTGTGCCCGCTCCCGCGTCGGCACGTTGGGGAAGTTCAATGTTCTATGAGACCACCGGAGGCGCCACGCCGTCGTGTTGTACGCGCGGGCGGCCTCGTTGGTGGTGTCGAAATTGCCGAGGCCGAGGCGCATCCCGCGGAACCGGATCTCGGCGGAGAAGCCTATGAAGGGGCGCGCGTGGACGCTGCGGTATCCCCAAGTTTCCCAGCAACGCGGCGACATGGTGGCGCGGTGGCGGCGAGGCGAGAAAGAGCAGGGAGAGAGCGGTGGCGAGGCACAAAGCGGGGAGAGAGCGGTGGCAAGGCACAGAGCGGTGGGAGGGCGTTAGATTTTATAAAGTGCGCCGGACGCCGCGCGCCAAAACTAGCACACGCCCGACCACTTTTTCCCGCGTGCGCGCAATCCTTTCCCGACGTCTCTGCTATCTCTATTCTCTTCT
Source organism: Triticum aestivum (assembly GCF_018294505.1). Classification (NCBI taxonomy): domain Eukaryota; kingdom Viridiplantae; phylum Streptophyta; class Magnoliopsida; order Poales; family Poaceae; genus Triticum; species Triticum aestivum. The sequence continues at coordinate 130,440,536 of NC_057797.1, read as the reverse complement.
CTAATGTTATATTTATTTTATATTTAATATTTATCTCTACTTCTCTACTCTACTTTTTCCCTACTCTTATAAAAAACAGAGTTGGTGATGATGGTGTTCCTGCCATCCTGCAATATAGGCCATCCAATTTATATCCGACGGATAGGAAGGAAACTGTGGCAATTTTGCAAAAAGATACCCACACCCTCTCCGCATTTGCAAATAAGGCATTCCCTCGTTCATCCTTTTCTCCCACAAGATAAACTGCTCATACAAATGCATTTTGATGTGTGCAACGCATGGGCATCTTGCTAGTTCTAAAAACTATCCATCATTTGCCACACTAATGGTTGCAGATGAAATACCTACCCAAGCACAACGCGATACATGAGCGACGCACAATTATAACCTGATATTCTGTTGGACAATGGAGGCTATAACCAATTACTTTTACGGGAACAATAGCACCCAGGAAATTTGAAGGGTAGGTATGAACAAAATTGGAATTGCACATGTACTGCTAAGTGATTCAATACACACATTACCAACCGAGGAGGAGAATGATGGTCGCGGCGGCCTCTGTGAGTCATGGTCGGCAATGGGAGTCAGTTCATTGTCCATGACGGTGGTGCTTCTGCGCTTGGCGTCGGCTTCCGGGAAGCAGATCCGAGACCGTGGAAGATGGTGTCGGGGAAGAGGCTCCGTGTACGACGACGACGATGGACTGGCTCCAGTGCAGCGTACGAGGTCGTCGATGAGGCAGATGCGCTGCGGTGGACGAGTGCGTCGATGTAGAAGGGGAGGAGTACAAAGGTTGCGATGCCATGTAGAACTCTATATTGCGTGGGGATAGAAAATGGGGAGTATTCAGGTGTACTACTCTAGGTGCCAGGGTGGGGTTGGCTAGTAGGGTGAACCTGAAGTTACGAAAACAACCCCCTACCAACCGTCATCCGTAGGCCTGTTCCGAAGGCTATGATGGTAACTTCCCACTGCTCAAATCAGGGTCGCGGGAGATTTTTGTAACTTTAGGTTAAACCATGTGGCGTGTGGCGTGTGGCGTGTTGAGTGATTCGGCTAAGCAACTAGCGAGTAGTACCAGTAAACTCTGCATATTAGGTTTGACCTAAGTCAAACTTCCTAAAGTTTGACCAAGTTTATAGAAAAATATAAACATTTACCATAACATATATGTATGATGTGAAAGTACATTCAATAATGAATCTAATGGTATTTATTTGTTATTGTATATGTTAATATTTTTTGTTATAAACTTTTGGAGAGTTTACAAAACTTGACTTTGACCAATGCTAATACACAAACTTAAATAAAAATAGAGGGTGTACACATTTGTTTTCTTAGTATGTAGTGAATTAATCATTTGTTGAAATTGTGAAATAAATATATTAGGCTACTGACTTCGAATGTAATGGTCTATACAATTCAATAGTTACAATCATTGTCGAATTCCAAGATGTATACGAGGTCTATAGTACTTCACAATATGCTCAAAGTCGCATAATCCCAGTCAATTGACAATTCAAATGCATTTCATAGTTATTACTTTGTAGGATGCAACAAAACCAACAATAACTCTACATCAGCCATTATAAAAGCAACATTTTGAACATATCCCAATGTGTGAATGAAACGTGCAGAGAGAGCTTGCGAAGATGGATCAGATAGGGTGAGAAAGATTGTATGTATGTGGACGAGAGAGTAGGAGACAAACCTAATGAAACAGAAAGAGGGAGATAGAGAGAGAAAGAGAGATGAAGAAGTTAGGTCTGTGAGAAAGATGGAGACATGTAATATACGTGAGATGTGTGTGCATCCAGATTCTGTACACGTGGAAGGAGAAGAGACAACAGGTTTGATGAGAGAGCTGGAAAAACATGGATGAGAGGGGAAGGATCTCGTGGGTTGAGGGATTGATAAATTTGTGCGAGGGAGAGAGGGATTGGTAATTTTGTGCGAGAGAGAGGGTGGGGGGAGGAGTCAGTCAGCCGTTGTCACATCATCTTGCTTCCAAATGGCCCTGCATTCTCTAGCGCATTGTGGTTGCTGTCTTTGATCTCCTCGATGCTCTCTTTGAAGATTGAGGTGTTGTGCATGCTGGGGTGTGAAGAAGCATAAGCGAGAGTGGTCACCATATAACCTTGGATGAGGATGAATTGTGTGCTCGGGGGAGGGGTTGTGTGTGTGATGTGTGCTGTCTCTTGTGTGTGTGTCAGATATTGAGAGAAAACAAACCTAAGGAGAGAAATGTGTGTGTATGTGACGGAAAGCTACTTGCTAAATAGGGTATTCACGAAGAGATTGTGCGTGCGAGATAGAGAGTGATGTGCGGGCCTTGAGGTGGGCAGGGGCCGGGTGAGGGTGTCAAAATGTGCGCGTTGATGCATGTGTTACATGAGATTGTGCGAGGGACGGACGAATCGAGAGAGATGGTTGTTGTGTTACGGATGCTCCTCTCTCTCTCACACACACACAAGTAAAATAGAAGACCGTTCTCTCATGTATACACAATGTATCGTCATCTGTCTATGTCTCACTCATGCATGATCATTTGCACATTCACACCTCTCTATCTCTCTATCACACGCACACCGTCTCCACATTGCCCTTCCGCCACAACACACATATGGACACATACACATGTTCTCTCTCAGTCACACACACAGGGGCTGTTTGGTTTGAGACTAAGTTTGCCTAAGGTTGCCACACCTAAGGTTAGGCAAGTTTGACCAACTTAGGTGGGTGTTTGGTTCAAGCCACCCCTTAGGCAAGCCACATTAGGGTCCCACATTACATACACTCAAAAAGTGTGGCAAGATTCCCTTAGGCTTGCTAACTTGTGGCTCTCATTTTGAAGAACTAACCTTAGGCAAGTGTGGCAACCTTGTCTCTATGACAAGTGGGCCATAGGGGAAATAAAGTGTGGCAAGACAAAGTGTGGCAAAAGCCAAACACATGCCAACTAAACTGTGGCTGCCAAAATTTTGGCTTGGCAAACGGTGGTTGGGAACCAAACAACCCCAAAATCAATATTAAAAAAAACTAGGGCGCACCTAAAACGTCCAAATCCAAATAAACACGAACTGGAGCTAAATTCAAATATATGGAAATATTGTAGTGTCAAGAACTTTTCCCAGAAAAAAAGTTGAGTAATATTCGGGGATTGTTTTCACACACACAAAAAGGTTCGGTGGATGTCCTTCCAGCGCGACACGGTGACGCACCGTTCGATCGACCGCGCGGCCGCGGTTCACGCTCTTGCACATGATTCCACATCGTGGCTGTGGTAACTAATAAAAGCGCTGCCTAAGTCTAATGTTTACGTGTACTAGTACAGTTTTATTTTAAGTTTGGCCAACCCTATATAAAACTAAACTAAGCTCCCATACGCGCACTCATCAATATGTCACCGCCGGCATTGCGCATGCCGGCGCCCGCCTGCTCCGTCCAACAATTTCTCGCCCATCACTGCTGTGTCGCCGCTAAGCCGAAGGCTCGCCTGCTCACGTCGTCTGCAGTCCCTCCTCGCGATGCCACCGCGCTGCCAAGCACGCGAGCAGCTGGTGGAGCCGCGTCTATGCACACAGTGTACGAAGAGGAGGATGAGCGCGTGCTCCAGCACACCGGCGAGGAGGAACTAGCATGCCATTATCGTCTCCACCCGCGCGGAGGAGGCACGCATGGTGGCTGTCGCGGCGGAAGCCGGTCGCACGCGTGTCGAGCCCACAAATCAGGTGCAGACGTGGAATCTACCTTCGAGTCCTTGAATGCCATGTGGATCCTGCAATCTGAAGGAGCAATTTGGGTCAGTCAACTCTTGTGAGCCGTTTGATGCAACATTGATGGCTGGAAGGGCTTCTTCAACCTCCAAAATAGATGCACGGTTCATCTTCTCAGCCCGCCACACACCTAACCGCCTGCCGCCGCCGCCGCGCCCTCCCTTGAACCACCTGCCACCGCCATGCTCCCCCACCCCCGCCATCCGTTTAACCCCAGGCATGATCCATTTTTTCCGGCGAACTGCATTCCACACCCAACACTCATAAGATAGATCATGGGCAACCTGCCGTCTTCATCCTTCACTCCGTCGAACTTCTTTCACAAATCGACTGACCCAAATTATACTACTAGTACGAACGTATTAACTATAGTAGGAACATGAAGATATGAGCAGTAGTACCAACTACAAGAAGAACAGTAGTAAGACATAGTACTAGTAATACTGTACATACTAAAGAGTTCAAATAACGAGAAAGAACATAAACATAGTTCTGTTGGGGCCTCAGCACAACACACCCTTGAAAATAAACTAAGCAACTACTACCTCCGTCTGGGTTTACAGGGCCCTTAAGCAACACAGTCGCGTCTGCTTTTACTAGGCTGCTCCTATCGATTGTTATGAGCCAGTCGCTGCATGTGAGGGAGGCTGGCTGCATGCAAGCATCTGTCCCGGGACCAGTGCTTCTTATGTTGCATGCGTAGAAGCCAGCAAATGCATGCAAAGGTAGCAGGTACAAGCTCAATTAACAACTATGAGAATCGAGGAATTTGCATGCTCCTGCGCTCTGCCTTGGTCCGGGTGATTTGGTCGGCCAGACCAATAATCCCGGACGGAGGTATTAGTCCGCTTGACACTGCAGTAGAACTAGCATGAGCGACGGCACTGCCACCTACTCAGAGTCCGAGTCCACATCCTCCACTTCGTCCTCATCCCTCTTCCTCTTCGCCGATGCTTCTTTGCTTGAACCAGACACTGGGCTCTGCTTCTTCATCCAACCCTTATAGATATTTAAACAAAGGTAGGCATCCATTGCTGCGTACAGGATGTGATCTTCATCTAATGTTTTCGACTCCCATGCATGATGAAACTCGTGATGTGGTTTCTTCAGTTTAGCGTACAAACAATAAATCATGGCTGCTGCCAGGGTCAGCATTGAAGGCTGAGAGGAGGACACCAGTCCTTCCTTCTGGAGGTCGAAGGGGTCGCCTACAACGAGGCCTATCCGACCCAGGATTTCCTTGTCGTTCCTAAAGTCTACAGTAACGAATTTGACTCGGCCGCCCTTGAGGAACTTCTTAAATTCCTCGCACTCAACGTCGGCATGGCATATGTGGTAGACCAAGCATAAGTCATGCACGCAAACCTGGATCACGGCAGGCTTCTTCTTCTCTGCCTCCTTTAGATTCTTCTCGCTTCCCAGGACTTTGGTGTACTCAACATCTAGCCCTGCGACCCACTCATCATTTGAGTTTTCGAACATGCGTTTGAAGCGAGCAAGGAATTCTTTCACCGTTGTGGAAGAATGGGTGTAGATGACATCGAACTCATTGCCGATGATGGTTCTAAGAGCATCTCCAGCCGCGCCCCCAACAGGCCCTCCCCAGGCGTTTTTGCCACGCCGGCGCCAAAAAAACGGCCCAGTCGCGCCCCTAGAAGCCCGTTTTTCGCCGGCTCGGGCCAAAACTGGTGCCAGCGGACACAGGACGAACCCGGCGCCCTGGGGGTGCTTGGGGAGCCGGCACAAGCGAAAAAGGCGCGTGGGTCTGCCCTGGCGGCGACCCGAGGGCCTTTTCCCGCCATTTCTTGACGCTTTTCCCTCGCACCCCTCCCCCTCGCTCGCCTTCCTCCCGCCATTCCCTCCCTTTCTCCCGCCAAACCCCCTCCCGCTCGCCTTCCAGTCGCTGCCATGCCGTCGAAGAAGTACGCCATGCCGCGCACGGCGGCAACCATGACTAGCACCGTGGCCCAGCCGAAGCAGTGGAAGCCGAGGGCGCCGCCATTGAATCCACTGGGCATGTCGAATGCCGAGTGGAGGGTGGAAGTTCAGCGATGCGACGCAGTCACCGCCGACCGGCGGAACAGGGCCATCGCCAAGAAGGCCCGCGACAACATGGCGCGCGCGGTGGCGTCCTCCTCATCGGTCAACCGCGCGGGGATGATGAATCCACCCGTCGTCAGCCACACCCAGTACGCGCCCTGGGGACAGCAAGGCGTCGGATCTCCATGGGGATCATCGTCTCCCGGCTATGCCGATGGCGACGCGCACGGTGGGTTCAACCCAAACGTGACCTTCCCCCATGGCCACCCCGCGATGCGCACACCCTCGCCCGCCTTCGTCGGCGTGCAGTACCCTCCATACAACTACCTGCCGCCCGCCTACGCGTCCACACCGACGCCCCATCTCCGCCGTGGACCGTTGCCCTTCTCGCAGCTCGGCGACACCGACGACACAGGAGCCGACATGGACGACATCATCGCAACAGGATCGACCGCGGCCACCGCGTCTCCCGGGTTCGCTACCCAGGACGAGGTAGTGGATCTCAGTGGCGACATGGAGGCCGAGCTCGGCTATGTCTACGGCGAGGACGCACACGAAGCGCAGGAACCCGAGGAGGAGGAGGACGAGGAGGAGGAGGAGGAGGAAGAGCCGGCTCCTGATCCGACGAAGGGGCGCGAGAAGAAGAAGCGGGCGGCTAGGCCAGGCGAACCACGCATCAAGTGGACGTCCAAGGAGGAGGAATGCCTCGCCGAAGCATGGAAAGTCGTCTGCCTCGACCCGACCACCGGCACAAACCAGAGCTTCGAGACATACTGGGACCGCATCAAGGCCGAGTTCGACGAGCGGAAGCTCGTCGACCCCTACTTCAAAGGCGTCTACATGCAGCGCGGCTCCAAGGAGATGGCGAACCATTGGGGCGTATCTAGGGGGCATGCAACAAATGGCATGGAATCGTCGAGGAGGTCGCGGCTCGCCCGGAGAGCGGTGCCAGCATTGAGGATCAGGTACGCACGCTGTTCGCCCGCATCTCTTCGTCGTCTACACCCGCTGCCCGCCAACTGTTTGTTCCTCCACACAGTTGCTGCGCATGTTCACCATGTATCGGTGCGACAACCTCGACGCCGACTTCAAGTTCCTCCACGTCTACAAGCGCATTGACAAGTGTGAGAAGTGGGCGGAAGTCCGACGTACCCTCGACAAGGCCAAGGAGACATACGAGCCGGACGCGACGACTCCGGGCACGTCAGAGGGGCGGCCGGACGGCCACAAATTGGCAAAGAAGGGGAAAAATGCCGACGCAGCAACCGCGCGAGTGCAGGAGTCCATCGAGCATTGCCTCGCTGACGCCCAGGCCCAGGCCGTCCTACGTGAAGAGAAGACCGAGGCGCGGTGGTCGTCGCTGATGATGAACAGCGCCATCAAGCTTGACCTGCTCCGGATCAACGTCGACCTGCTCCGGACGAACGTCGCTGCGAAGAAGAGGAACACCGACATGGCTTTTCTGATGGGCGGGGCGGACATGATCCAGAGAAACGACGAGCAGCTCAGGGCGTGGTACATGGCGGAGCGCGGCCTCATCTTGAACCAGATGCAGACGACAATGCCGACGACGCCAGCTCCCGCGCCCACGGACACACGGACGCCAAGCCCGAACGACGCCTCTACATCGCCGCCCAGCAGTACCGAAGCCGCGCCGACACAGCCCAGCACCGAAGCAGCTCCGACACCGCCGAGCCCGCGCACGCCGACTCCGCCAACGCCGGGAGCCGACCCTGCCGAGTGATTCGTTGCGCACGCGAACTTGCGGCGTGCGGCGCTCTGTTTTTTGTAACGCCAGACTACGTTCGATCGCCGGATTTGTGGCGTCTTTTGTGAGCGGGAACGACCTAGTTCAAATTTCCCGCATCCTGGGGCCGGCGCTTGGGGGCGTGACTGGGAGCTAGGTCGCCCCCAGGGGCCGAACTAGCGCCGGCACGCCCCCAGGCCGCTCTATTTAGGCGCCCTGGGGCGCTGAACGGCTGGAGATGCCCTAATGTTGTACTCACCGCTGATCATGGAGATTTGGGACGCCATGGATTTGGGAGGAGGGTTAGGATTAGTGGAACTGCCGTAATGTGAAAGGACGGGACGACTGGGAGCAAATTGTTGTAAGGTACTGTACTAGTAGAAGACAGGGACGAGTAGGGCGTGCGAACGACGTGGGGTTGCTGGCTTGCCCGGTGGATAAACAACTGCAAGCCCCCAAAGAGTTCTCGAGAACTATGCAGGACCCACTAGATGTCATGTCTACTAGACCCATATCATAGGCCAGATGGTATAGCTTCCGCCTGTTCGCACGCCATGCTGGCTTGTGTGTAACTTCAATTAATTCCGTCAACCGTCGCGCCTCCCACGACCTTCGCCTCCCTCGCACAGTCGCGCCCTTTGAGACTTCGACCAGCTATAAATGAGCAATTTTTTGCCTACTCCGCATGCATGATACTCCCTCTGGTCCTTTTTACTTCCGTCAACCGTTTATACTAAAAATATCAATATCTACAATACTGATTGTAATGAGTATAAAGCACCTCTTGGGTGGGTTAGATTTTTTTGGGTTAGTTGAGTTCAAACTAACCCAAACTAACTCTAACACATGGATCCAAACAGGGCCAAGGTTAGCTATTAGAGTACTACTACCTCACTTCTAGTTTAAAGGGCTCGATTCAAAAATTTGACCTACTCTTAGCAAGATAGAGGCGGTGGAATAGTTTTTGTAGTTCTTCACAAAAAATGTGTTTACCAATGCATGCATGAACACTAGTTACTCTAACCCCCCTCTCTTCTTTAATTCTTTGCCACATCGGCATGTTTGCTATTCCCGTGTGCATGATACCAGCTAAGATACCACCATTATGGCTAACCTTAATCATCGCATGCAATAATTTAGTGCACCTTGAAATATGAACATGTGTGGGGCGTGTATGTTTTTAATGACTTGAGACTATACCTAGCCTGACATGCAAGATGAGACTTATTATGCACCGTTCCCCATACCTACAGGAAGCCCGTTCGTCTCCAAATCTTTTCCTCTCCATGTGTGGAAACAATATGCCTGCGAGACTCTCCTTCTCCCTCGGGCGGTCCCACCACTCCACCTCGTGTGGAAAAAAATCTGCATGCATGACTCTCCTCCCACCGCGCTCGTCCAATCCATTGTGACCAACAATATTTCCACCCCTTCCCTCCCCCGTAATTTACTCCAACAAATATGCCCACGTAACTGTTACTTAACTGCAGGTGCATTGGGTCACTGACATATGGGCCCAACAGGGGTCTGGCCCACATGTCAGTGATGCAACCGGACCTGCAGTTAAGTCAGTGCAGCTCAGTCCATATCTTACATAGGTGTGCCATTGCTCGCTATAAATACCGCGCCTCCCACGACATCGCTATCTCCTCCCCCTCACGTTCATGTTCATCACTATCTCCTCCCCCTCCCTCTCACGTTGACCACCATGGCATCGCCCTCCCAAGCCCTAAGCACCCCTCACTGCACCGCGCGGACGGTCACACGTCGCCGTTCCGTTCCTCGCCGCCACTAGTCGAGGAGGATGCGTCGGCGTTCCGCTCCTCGGCGCGACGTGACACATCGCCGTTGAGTTCCTCGCCGCCACTAGTCGAGGAGGACGTGTCGGCGTTCCACTCCATGCCGCGACGTGTTGAGGTGGACGCGTCGGCGTTCCCAATCTCGCCAGCACGCGTGTCGGAGGACGCGTCGGCTCCCCGCTATGAGGAGAACACCACGCCGCCCGCCGAGCCCCCCCAGCCTTGAGGAGCTTTGGAAAGAAATGGATGTCGCCTTGTGGGAGGCTTTGCCTCCAGCAGAGCGTGCCAAAATAGAGGCGGAGAAGAAGGCCGAGGAAGAGAAGCGCACCGCGGAACAAGCTGCCTGGGAGGCCTATGTCGCGTCCGAGAGAGTCAGGCAATTGGCGCTTTTTGGTAGAAGGCTCGTGCGAGGGCCGTGAGGGTGGCGGAGGACGCCCGTGCCGATGCCCTGAGTGCAGTCGGGCCCAAGCGCCTCATCTACGCTTGGCGGTACGTGGACCGGGTGCACGCTTCCAGCAAGGAGGAGTACCTATTGGCACCGGATCGTCACACCGGTGAGATCGCGCTTGCTCGCCGGCAAGCCGCCAATCAGCACCTCGCGAGTTGCGAGGCAGAGGAAGAGGCGTTGTGTCGGCGCGCTGGGAAACGGTCGCGCACCAGGGCACTCGTGGCGCGCCGCAAGCGCTCCTACGAGCGTCGTGGCTTTTAGGAGGAGTATAATTTTTGTTTCGTAAGGCGATCTCATTAGTTTTGGGATGCAAATGATAAATCTCGAACGTTCAGGAATTATTAGCGTCCTTAATTAAGTATGTAAAAGGGAAAGTTTGGAAACCTTGTGTATTCGTATGCATTTTGCAAGTACGTGCATATAGCACAAACTTTACTATATACTATCGCACTACACGTCTCTCTCTATATATGCTTGCAGACTGTGCTACTCCCTCCGTTAAGGTCAATAAGTCATCTTTGGTTGTGCACCATGACCAAGAAGGAGGGAAGACTTATACACCTAGACGGAGGGAGTACTACTATTACTTATGTACGTGCAAATGCATGTTTTAACATTATGATGTGGTTTTTGTAAAAGTAGAAAAATAGCACTAGTCAAGCTTGTGAAACGATTCAATGCAAAACAAATGTAAAAATGCTCGTTTGATTGTTTACTTTTAGCTTCCTTCTCTGTGGTTAATTCTTTGTCGTACTTTGTACGGAGTATCTCACTAGTTGGAAAGGCATGCAAATTCCCAAACCGCTTGCTACACCCTGTATCGAATTTTTTGCCTAACAAGTTATGCCATGCAATTGGAATTCCAACTTGAGTACTACTACTAGCAAGAGTAACAGGGGCCAGTTCTTTTAGGATTCTAGATTAGTAATCCCATAACTACTACCTCCGTCCTAGTTTATTGGTCCCCATTGTAATCTGTGCCAAATTTTGATCATAATTTAACTAATGAAATGTTAGTGCATGTCATATGCACTAACATTTTATCATTTAAATCTTTGGTCAACATTTAGCACAAATTACAATGGTGAGGAATAAACCAGGACAGAGGTACTACTAGTAGTAGTTTAGAAGCCCAAATAAATGAGTGAGGCGCCTTAATGTTACTCTCCACTGTGACTAGTCTTATGGGAAAAGCTGGGGAAGCCGCCAAAAGAACTGGCCCTAGGAGTAGTAGCTAGGGATACTAGGAGTAGTTGCTAGGGATCGAGTGTGCGAGACGAACCGAAGAAAGTAAATGCAGGGAGATGAAATGCAAAAAAGACAGAGGGATGTGATGGTTGCTTGTCCGTTTATTTTACCAGGCCACTTATCACTGGGAGTGGTTGGGTTTTGTGATATGACGGCTTTACTATCGCACCACGAGTGGGGTGAGACTCCCATGCAGCGCCACCCTCTACACCAATACTACTAGATCGATCGTGGTTTATCCCCCATTGAATTTGACTGAAGATTAAACTAACAAAATGTTAGTGCATGTCAACCAAAACAATATTGTTTGATTCGTATTTGAACATAGTTTTCAATGATATAATTTTAGGTGACATGCATCATCATTTATCTTACTATATATAATGTTAGTTCAATTTTTGGTCGTACTAATCTATAGTAAGGTGTGCGTGCATTGCACGGAAGAGTGAAATGCATTGATCGGGGAGTTGTTTATTTTGACAAAGGATGTGGGGGTCATCTCATGTGTAACGGGTATCGATAGGTTTGTTTGGATATTATCTCATCTCTAGAGCTCACAAACATCCGGGTGAAATAGATAAAAAGTATCTTTTGCAAACAAAAGCATTCAACTGTTCAACCTGCATCCAAAACTTGTGAAGAAATAACTCTTATTGTGCTTTGTAGGAAATGATCTTCAAGAATTAGTTTTTGAGTATCCATTGTTATACATGTTGGCTACATATGACATGGCACTTTCTTATAGTCAATGGTTGGCTATACTATTTAAGTATTAACCATGCCCTTATACACCTAGATGGAGGGATTAAATCAGGATGACTTGGAAGGGGGCAGAGGATATGTAAGAAATGGTTCATCATAAGTCTTTCACCAGTACTGTAGTAAAAATTCATACATGGAAGATTCTAGACTAAATCATAAATGGATACACTTTTATTCATGCGCTATACTCCAATAGAGCAAGATCATGCATGGAAGTCTCCACATGCTTAGACATCGGATTACATTGAGAGAGGACTAATGATCAACATTTAACTTAGTAATGCAGATGTCCAGGTGAACCTCCTTGGAGTCCCCATGCACATTGTTGGGGGTCAAATAATACCATGCATCTTCCAGCTTGGCAGAGTCCAAGTCAGCTTGACGTAGCCAGTGTCGCCACCCACGTACCTCCGAGGGTAGTAATAGTGAGCACGCACCCGTACATCAGCCTCGTGTCAATGTCAGCGTCAGCGGCGTCGCCCCTGACGCACACTACAAAGATGTGGTGGCAGCCTGCGCGGGCCTTGTCGGTGGCCACGATTAAGAGGAAGATGCTGCCGTCCTCCTCCGAGACTAGCAGGTGGCGCTGATCCTCCAGCGACTCCTACTCCACTACTACTCTACTCAAGCAAGTTAGGGAATAGTAGCAGGTACTGCAGTGAGTACCAGTACTGTGATCACTCAAGCAAGTTGTCTGACTTCGATATGACCCTACGCTGCTGGTATGTGTCTCGTAAGTGAAGCGGCGTGCTGTAGTCATCATCACCTGTCCACTTCCCGCATCACATATTCGCTTCTCCATCTTTGTCCGTTCTTCCATCCCCGCTAAGGCGCCTCCCCCCTTCATCCAATCTTCCATCCCCGCTAAGGCGCCTCCCCCCTCGTCCAAAACCCAAGCACTAACAATGGTAGAACCAAGCAGCGTCCACCGAAAGAGTGGCTGGAATTCGCTCCCCACAGAGGTAATCAAGCTCATTGTTTCGCGTGTGGACAATCTCAGTACCATGCCGTTTGCCGCGTGCTCATCGGGGCTGTACCGTTTACTCAAAGCCCTCAGGCCGGAGCTTTTTAAGCCAGCTCCTTGCTTGCTGATGCCGCCTGATCTTTAGAAACGGCGTGTCACGCAGCATAATGATCGTAGGGTGGCGAGTATCAACCCCCTTGACTGCGATCTGATCCCCGTCACCCTCAACTACATTAACGGTCTGTACTGGGTCGGCATGAACACGTCTTGGATGGTGCTCGTCAACGGTCGTGACAGCTGGATGCTCGTGGAGGTCTACACCCGGCGATTGATCCCCCTTCATTCGATTAACACACCACTGCTTTGGCACCGCGGCCCAGAATACTCGGAATCTTACAGTAGCCAACATGATACCAAGTTTGATTTGCTCAAGGTTGTAATCTGTCAAGTGCCGACAAGATCTGTGAATTATAAAGACTTCAGGCTAATTGTGTTCTTCAACCGCGGTCTCGCCTATCTGACAGATCACTCCGGTAAGTGGATAAACCTGCACGTCCATCGCAGGATCATACATCCTCCATGGTTCTCTGATGCCATTGAACACAAGGGCTTCATTTACGCTGTTGACTCCTTCTATGGCTGGACGTATTGCTGGCCTACTCCAGTCATCGCTACAAACGGCTGTTACAACAGTATGTTACTTTCCTATGATATCATGATGGCTTGCTTATATTACTGTCAACATTTACTGAAAAAATATTCATGCTCATAACATGTTGTTCTTAAGATTGACTACATCAAAGAGCCCTTTTTTATTTGACTCCAACTTTTTTATGTTACTTTCCTATGATATCATGTTGGATTGCTTATATTACTGTCAACATTTACTAAAAAAATATCCATGCTCGTAACATGCTGTTCTTAAGATTGACTGCATCAAGTGCCCTTTTTTATTTGACTCCAACTTTTTTGTGGGTTATTTAACTCCAACTTGATATGATATTGTAGGCCGCCTGGTGTCCCTACCCTTCCTAATCCCAGAACCTTTCAAAGAAAAGCGGCATGGTAGTTGTAGGTGGTTCCTGGCTCGATCAGACGATGGCGAACGATTGATGGTCGTTCGCACGTACCGGACGTGTTGTTTCGCGGAATACAATCACAGTCACTGCAAGGTCTTTGAGCAGGATCCCAGCTTCTCTGGGCCTTCAGGAATTTTTGACTGGAGGTTGGTAAGTAGCCTTGGTACACGCTCTCTGTTTGTCAGACTGAATTATCTGATTAACCAGGAGATAACTGGCGGCAAGGATCATGATGGCAGCGTGGTTTCGTTCATTAGGCAAAACTGTGTGTACACAGCATACCATGCTTCTCCGCATGCACCATACCCTGATATGTGCCTCCACGCTCTGCAGCCCAAAGTAGGACAGAGGGTCGCAAGTATCAGACTTCGACCTGCTGGCTGGAGTTTTCCTCGTCAGGCACCCATCTGGTTCAAGCCGTTAGCCAATCTCCACAACTTAATTAATAGTAACGTCTAACTGAGCCAGTTAGTTAGATGTGTACACTTGGTGTAGTAGGATCTTTATTTAGTTTGATGCATACACTTGTTATTTTTTGGTAGCCCTTTTGTAATGATGGCTGATGTTTGGTTTGGAAGAGAGAGCTGCGTCTTCACTCTTTTGGCCTGCTTACTGCTTCTGTTGCACCCCCAGCCTTGGTTGCTGCTGCTGCTGCTGTTTTCAATGTACAATCAGTAGTATATTTCATCTGTTGGTTGAATAAATGTGTTGTTAGAACGACAAACACAATGTTTTGGAAGTCGTTGCATGGTTCGATCCTTTAGTGCCCCGTACCCTACGTAGCGCATACTATTTTTTGTCCGGAACACATTTTCCACTTGTTGATAACATGCAGCCCGCTGATGAAGGCCCAATAGAGAAGCCCATAATTAACTGGAAGGGAGGCTCGCACATGAATCCAGCCCAGGTACATGGTCATGGTCCCCTAAACATAAATAAGTAAATAAATAAATAAAGCTAAATGCTCATGCACCCGTTCTTTAAATTCACGATTTAATAGGAGGATATTATTTCCTATGATAGTGTCGTTACATTCAGTCGATATTATTCTTCAGCAAAGATAGCGTCCAGTCTTCTTCCTCCCTGCATTTTCTTCCTACGACCATCGGACCCATGCAAATCATAGTAAATTTCGTAAATAGATCCGGTCCATTTTTATTTTTCAATAAGAATATCCAACCCAGCCCAGCACATTGGGGGTAGCACTTTATCCTCAGCCTTGGTGCGCTCGCCGCGGCGCCGCCGTCCGGCCCTGTCAACATAGTTTTTTTGAAATGGTCCCTGTCAACATAGTGAATCGGGAGAGGACTGTAGTTGTGAGTATGACAGTACGGACCCACCAGGTCCACTCCCGAACACAAGCAAGCGCCTCTTTCACTACTCAGATGAACCCCTCGTTTTACTCTAATCCACCCTGCTGATATCTGGGACCCACATCATTTTCAACGTATAGTCAATTAACGATAGAATTGCACAACTTTTTTAGTAGTAATTCGGAGGAGCAGGCTATAAACTGGGTTGTGCGGTCTCTGTGGCCCGTCTAACAACATGACCAGCCCATTAGTTTTTTCTTTGGGAAAATAGGTAGCCTAGTATTTCTTTTTGAAGAATACCCAAGCTAGGCCTATTTGTTTTCTCCAACTTACTGGGCTGCAAATCTTTCAAGACAAGGAGGGATGCATTCCGGCCTGGCCAAAGAGTATTGTCAGTGTCTGTTAAAAGTAATATCAAAAGGGGTTGAAAATTCCAAAAAAAATAACAAATGGGATATTAGTTTCTTTTTTTGTTTTTGTTCTTCACTGATGTCTTATAGGTATTTCATTGGATTTGACATGACATGGTACTAATTTATTTTTAAATTTGTTTTTGTCTGGCTACTAATTTTTGGATTAAGAATATTTTGTTCCCTAGCAAAATTTGCGAAGTTTCAAAAATTCTCAAATATTTAGTAAAAAAATTAACCCTGGTATTGACCAGAAAATGGGCTGCAATTCTGAAAATCGAAAAAGGGCTGCAATAAATTCCATATGAATTATAAAATGAGTAAAAATTATAAAAATAATAGCAAATGGGTTGTACACGCCACAGATTTCGAGGCTGACTTGTTTACGCAAGGCTTTGTTAGTCAGCACACGATTCTAGCAACAGTGACTGTTGGATGTCCATCCAACGGTCGACGTGCTTCTTCAATCTCTGATCTTCCTACTCCAGCCGCCTAAAGTAGCGCCGGTGGGACTGCCTGCTCCCTCCTCTTGTGGCCCGCTATGATGCCGCGCAGGCTTCCCCGGCCCACCCTACTCCCTCCGCTGGCCTGGCCGTATGCAATCAACTGCCTCCTGATTACGCGAAAAAAATGATTCCTCCCACTGACATCTAGGGCGCACCGGTTGGGAGGCTGACCTGTGGGCTACTAAGTTGACGCGTACGCATGGCTTGTCAACTTAGTCAACAAACAATTCTAGCAGCAGTAACCATTGGATTTGAATTGAACGGTCCTGCTGCTTCTTCAGTCACTGCTCTTCTTGCACCAGCCGCCCAAATCAGCGCCGGCGAGACCGCCTGCTCCTGCCTCCAGTGGCCGGCTCTGCTGCCGTTGAGGCCTCATCGCCCCCTACTACTCCCACCGCTAGCCAGGCCCTGCAGCGACGGCAGCCTCACACCGTAGCCGAACCACTGAACCATCGTACTCCTCTCTGCGTGGGCATCCACTGCCATGTCTTCCCGGCTCCGCGTCGTCCCCTTCCTAGGCCTCGCCGTCGTCCACAGCCTTGGTGCTCTCAGCGCGGCGTGGTCAATGTGGTCAACAACCGACTTCCATCAGAAGAGTATTGTACGTGGAGAGGCTGACAACTAGGTCCACGGCCACAGCCTGGTTTTTTGTGATTTGCCAACTAAGTCGCTTTGTCAGGCCTGTTGGGCTGCAAATCTTTCAAGACGAGGAGAGCTTTCATTTGGCTGGCCGAGAAAATGGCCTATTAGTAATGAGAAATGGGTTGTACATTTTTAAAACAGATCAAACCGACAATTAGTTACAAATTTCTTTTTTTCATTTCGAGATTTTAAATTGCATTGATTTTTATGCGTGGACAATTTGTTGGATTTTATATTGATATATATTTATTTTTAAAATCAGTTTGAACGTGACTCGAAATTTTGGGATTAAAAACAGTTCAGACCGCACCGAAATATGCAAAATTTCGTACAACTTTTTTTACCGTGGCCACAATATGGGTTGTAATGCTAACAAAAAGAATATGGGCTCCAAAAAAACCTGAAGAATTAGCAAATGGGCTGTAAATTATTAGAAATAATGGCAGATGAGTTGTACGATGTTTTCCACAGATTTGAGGCTTTCCTAAAAAAAGGTTGACGCACAAGCAGTGACTGTTGGATGTCCATCCAACGGCCGTCGTGCTTCTTCAATCTCTGCTCTTCCTGCTCCAGCCGCTCAAACAAGCGCCGGCGGGACTGCCTGCTCTCTCCTCCCCACGGCCGGCTGTGCTGCCGCGCAGGCCTCACCACCCCACCATACTCCCATCGCTGGCCTAGCCATCCCTCTACTCACCCACACCTACTGTTATTCTCCGGCGACGACAGACGAACCAGTAAACCCTCGTACAGTCGTACTTCCCTCCGCATGGGAAACAACTGCCGAGTCTTCCTTGGCTCCGTGTCGTTCACTTCCTCGGCCTCGCCGTCGTCCACCGCCCTGGTGCTCTCGGCGCGGCCTGGTCAACGTGGTCAACGTCCGACGTGCATTTGAAGTGGACTGTACGTGGAAAGGCTAATAGTTGGGTCACGACTGCACGCAAGGAAATACCTCCTTATTACGCGCAAAATAATGATTCCTCCACCTGACATCTGGGACCCACCAAAAGGGTCTCTATATTTCAGGAAAAAAATGTTACCGCCGCTGACAGCTCGAACCCACCAGATATATCTTCGCACGCAAGGAAGTGCCTCCTTATTACGCAAAAAAAAGAATACTCCCCCTGCTAGCTGGGACCTAGTATAGTGGGAGGCTGACTTGTGGGCCTACTAAATTGACGGGGACGGAGGGCTTTGTCAACTTAGTCAATATGCACGGTTTTAGCTCCAGTGACCGTACGATGTCCATCCAATGGCCGTAGTGCTTCTTCAACCTCTGGTCTTCTTGCTCCAGCTGCCCAAAGCAGCGCCGGTCGTGTCGCTTGCTCCTGCCTCCCGTGGCCGGCTGTGCTGCCGCGGAGGCCTCACCGCCCCTACTATTCCCATCGCTAGCCAGACCCTGCGGCGACGGCAGCCTCACACCACAGCCGAACCAGTGAACCCTTGTACCCCTCTCCGCGCGGCCTTCCACTGCCACATCTTCCCCGGCTCCGCGTCGTCCCCTTCCTAGGCCTCGCTGTCGTCCACCGCCCTGGTGCTCTCAGCGCGGCATGGTTAACGTGGTCAAGGAATGGCTTCCATCGGACGTGGACTGTACATGGAGAGGCTGACAGCTGGGTCCACAGCCGCAACAAGGAAGTGCCTCCTTATTACACGCAAAATAATTATTCCTCCACCTGACAGCGGGGACCCACCGGACGGGCCATCGTATTTCGCGAAAAAAACATTTCCCACTGACTGCTGGGAACCACCAGCTACATCTTCGCACGCAAGGAAGTGCGTCTAGGCAAAAAAATGATTTGCCCCCCTGACTGCTGGGATCCACCAGCTACATCTTCGCACGCAAGGAAGTGCCTAACAGTCGGGACCCACCTGGTCGAAGCGTACGTAGCGTTGTCATTTTGGTTGCGAACGTGTATGTACATACTGGTCGATGTAGAGGCGCGCACGTGTCGTAGTAGAGGCGCGCACGTAGCATGTACAGGTACGTACAACGGCCAGGGTGCAAGAAACTAAATATGGCCACGTACGTACATACGGGAGGGGTCTCGAACGCCTACTCACGCGTACGTACGGCCAGGGCTCGTGTACATGGCTGGGACGGAACGAAGAAACAGCATCGTCGTCGTGTTCATGGGGAGCCAACCAGCTGGGTCGAAACGGAATGCGTTGTCGTGTACATTGGGAGGGCTTGGACGGAACAACTGATGGAAACGAGGCCTGGCGTACCGCAGAATGGAGGGAACGGCCTTGTGTTCGACCGGCCACGTTTGAAACGGGATCTGTTCATCGGGAGGGGTCTGGCGTACCACAAAATGGAGGAAACGGACCTCCTACGGTCGAAACAAGGGTCCTGTTGATCGGGAGGGTTGTGGCGTACCGCAAAACGGAGGAAACGGACTTGTGTTGGAGCGCTACGGTCGAAACGGGGGTCTTGTTCATTGGGAGGGGTGTGGCGTACCGCAAAACGGGACTCCACGGGATATTGTTCATCTCCACCGTCGACCCCCTCCAGCCTCCACGGGCTACTGTTCATCCACCGTCGACCTTCTCCAGCCTCCACCTGCGACTGTTCATCCACGGGCTCCTGTTCATCCACCCTCCACCGCGCGCTACTCCACCGGCTGCTGTTCAACCAGCCCTCTCCACGGGCTCCTGTTCTACCACCCCTCCATGGGCTACTGTTCATCCTGCCATCCACCGTCTACTGTTCATCCTTCCCTCCACGAGGTTGTCCTGTTCATCCTGCCCTCCACGGGGTCCTGTTCATCCAGCCCCAACCGGCTCGATCGATTGGGGTACTGTTCATACAGAGGCAACACCACGGGGTCCTGTTCATCCACCCCCACCGGGAACTGTTCATCCAACCCCCCACCCCCCGCAACACTCACTGTTCATCCAGAGGCAGCATTGATCGGCTTCAGTTAGCAGCAGTAGCGAAGGAATCGCTCGATCGGGTTCAGTTAACAGCCATCGATCGATCACTCGGGTTCAGTAACGCGTAGCGTGCAGTGCAATCGCTCGGGTTCAGTTAGAGCCCAACGCCTCGCTCGGGTTCAGTTAGAGCCCAATGCCTCGCACACACGCGCGTACGTACGAGAGAAACGCGCATCGATCGGCCCTCGACCACCCACCGTAACCGGGGACTCCCCTATATTTTCCACGCCCTGGCTTCTACCATGGTTTTTCCGCCACGGACGGCCCAAAGAATGTCATGGAGCTGCGTCTCCGGCCCGCCCAGGAGGAAAAGCCCATTTTTTTGTCATGATTTTTTGTCATAGAAGTAGGACCCCACCACATCTATGATGATACCGGGTTTTGTCACAATTATCATCATAGAAGTGTCATAGGTATGACAGAAATTTTTTCGTTCGGCCCAAAATGTCATGGATGTGTCTTTTTTTTGTAGTGCTACGGGGCTACTTCCTTCAAGGATTCCCCTCGCTGAGGACAGGCGGCGCAGACGTGCGATAGGAGGTCCAAAATTAACTTTTGTTGACCACACTCTTTTTTTAGAGCTTGTAACATGCTTTTTTCCTCTGCCTTCGACCCAGGGCATATCAAATGACCGGGGTCGTGGCATATATATATATACACACTATTCTGATCACGGGATCAGAATAATATTCTGATCACAACCTGACCTGCCCCGCTAGTAGTACGTTGAACTTTCCTGTGAACTAGGTTGAACTTCCGCCAACATTGCCGAAATGGGGCTTGCGATATACCTTTGGAAAGCTATGGACACCAGTATCATGACCCAAGTTAAATTTTTGACAAAATGTAAGTGGTTTAAGAGCAGTTTTGAAAACCGTTTTCTCTTCACACAAAAAATGATAATCATATTTTCGATCACATTTCTAAACCGTTTATCGAAATGAGGCATATAATATGGCGTTGGAAAGCTGCTGCAAAACCGCTCCTTCCACATGTTGAAAGTTTTCTCTAATTCCCTATGGTTAAAAATTAATTTGAAAAAACATAAAATTTCATAAACCAAACAACTGAGTTCGTTTTTTCGATGTCATTTCTAAACGGCTAATTTAATGGAGGCATATGATATGGCGTTGGAAAGCTTATGAAAATGCGCTACTTTTTCATCTTGAAAGTTTTTTTTCTAATTTTGAATGGTTTAAGAGTAATTTAGAAAATGGTCCAAGTCCTACTGAATTCGTATTTTCAAGCTAATTTTTTAACCGTGCATCCGAATGCAGCAAATGATATGGCGTTGGAAAGCTTGAACAAATGCGAAACTTTTTGGTATGTATTGTTTCTCCCAATTCTTTATGGTTTTAAGTCAGTTTCGAAAATGGCAAAAAAATGTATTTTTGCCGTAATTTCTACAAACTTTATCAGAATTGGGCAAATAATATACCATTGGAAAGCTACGGAAAATGTGAAACTTTTTCATGTTGATGGTTTTCTCTGATTCCTAGCCGTTTTCAAGTAATTTCGAAAACGGCGGGACCATTCGTTCTGCCTCTATCGCGAAACAGATTGTTCGAAAATGCACCACGTGAAGAACCTGAACTTCTCGGTGCATGTACCTGAACTTCACTCTGTTTTTCACGTGATTTTTTTGCTCGTAGGTCTCCATCCACTACTCGTAGCTCTCCATCCACTCACCGGAATTGAGCAAGTGATATACTGGTGGAAAGCTGCTGTAAGCACGCAACTTTCCCATGTTGATCGTTTTTTCATACTCGCGACAATTTTAAAACTTTTTCATCTCAAATTCATTCACTATAGTAGTCAAACTTCGTGCTGTTTTCACGTTGAACTTTTGTGACGTATTTTTGTTTTTAATTTTCCCATCAATTTCGTCAGTGTTACACAAATGATATTCTCTTTGTACAAACCTCTCTCACAACATATTTTTTAACTTTCTCCGACCGAGGACTTGAACTTACACAAATGATATTCCTGCCGTTTTGAAGTAAACTAGAAAATGACGAGATCATGATTTCTGCCTTCATCGCGAACGGAAACGCACTGCATGAAGTAGTTGAACTTCTGGAGCATGTCTATTTGAACCTCACTCTGTTTTTGACGTGCTATTTTTTGCAGTGCGTGAAGTAGTTGAACTTCTCGGGCATGTCTGTTTGAACTTCACTCTGTTTCACTTTAATTATTTTTTTTCTTATATGAAATACACACCATGTACTACGTGAACTTCTGGTTATTATCACTTTGAACTTCTCTCTGGTTTGAGAGAATTATTTTAAAACACAAAAAACAAAATATTTTTTTAATGTATTTTGGACATCTAAATACACGGTGAACCTATCTCACAAGATTTTTTTGAACTTTTCCTCGCCGAGCACTTGAACTTCTAGCAACCATTTTTTCGTTTATGAGTTGTTTTTAAAAGTGCAAAAAATGGCGTTGTGTTTTTTTATTTTTTGAACAGGTAAATCCTAGGTTTTAATAAAATCCGAACTGCTCTATTATTTCAATTTGAACTTCACCTTTTTATATTTTGAGTAAAGAATTGTATTCGGTTTTTATACAGAAAGAATCGAACATGGAAATACAAGGTGCACCTCTCTTGTAAGAATTTTTTAACTTCTCCGGACAGAGCACTTGAACTTCTTTCAACAAACCTTTTAAGCTTTTATTTTTCTAACCTTTTATTCTCACCTGAAATGCATTCCTTGCAGTACTTGAACTTCTCGTTGTTTTCACTATGAACTTCTTTCCACAGGTAAGAATTTTTTGAATACATCAAAACATGTTTGAATTGTTATACATGAAAATTTTAAATCATTCATCAAAATGTGGCATATAATATACCCGATGGAAAACGTATGAATTGCAGCAAGTTTTTCATGTAGACATGTGTTACAAATTCGTTGCCGCTTGAGAGCAGTTTTTAAAATGGCAAAACAACGTTGTTTTTTGCCTTTTAAAACAACATGTAAATGAATGACGGACGTCTCGTAAATATATTTTTTGAACCGTGCAGGGTGGAGCACGTGAACTTCTTGCAACAAACTTTTTAGGCTTTTAGTTTTGTATTCTTTTATTCTCTTCTGAAACGCATTCTGTGTAGTAGTTAAACTTCCCGCTATTTTCACCTTGAACTTCATACATTAATTTTACATGGAAACAAAGAAGAATTTGAGTTTGTTGTATACATCAAACTATTTCTTTTTTAATATGAAATTATTGATTTTCTTTTTTTAAATGGAATTGCTCCAAAAAATTAAAATGCAAAAGAGGACGCTATCTTTTAGCAACGGAAAAAAATCTGAATTTTTATAGACATCAATACCGTTCCATTTTTTCAATTTTGGAACCTCTTTGTGTATTTTAAGAAATGGGAAAATATGAGCTTTTGTAATAAATGACGAACTTCCTCGTTATTTCGAACTGGACTTCTTGGTTTTATTCATTAGTAACGGGAAAATTATGAGATTTTGTAATAAATATTGAGCTGCTCCATTTTTTGAAATTGAACTTCTTGGTTTATTATTTTAGTAACGAGGAAAATCTGGATTTTTCATATACATTGAATTATTCTACTTTTTTAAAATAGAACTTCTTGGGTTTATTCAATCTGGACTTCTTTGGTGTTTTCATTTGTAATGGAAAATAATGAAAAAATAATGAATTTTTAACTACTCTATTTTAAAAAAAAATAGCTTCCGACATGATAAAACATACACAAAACTTTTATACATATTGAACTTCTTGTGTGGATTTACATTTTTTTCGCTGGTAGATTAAACGATCTCTTTTGGTCACATAATTTTTTAACTTCTGCATTTTTTGTTTGAACTTCTTTCTTTTTATACGTAAAACAAAAAAAAGAACTACCCATTGCACGAAGACACACACAACCATTTTTTGTATGCATGGATGAAAGTGTGCTCTGAACTCGATCATGTATATATGTCACACAAAAAAATCCAGCAAATTAAAATGGACACGTAACAATTGAAACACTGCTAGCAACATCTTTTTGCAATGTTTAATATTTTGGATCCAGTAAACCATCATTCTGCCAACTTTATAGTGTTTAAAATTGGATGCTGAGGGGAACAGGGTTCAGGAGGAAGAAGTAAGCAGGGCACTAAAGTTCAGATTGGTCACGGGAAGAAAGTCAGCACCACAAAATTGGGGTTTTTGGCGACGTCGCCCCCTGTAGTTGGGATCCAAGGGAACATGCTCCTTCAACACAAGCCAAAAATCAAAAGAATCAGTGTTCCTAGCTTACAGAACTTGTTCACACAGTACATGACATAAAATCATAAAAGAACTAGCACTCATAGAAAAAAATGGACAGTTCACGGGTTGCAGAATGAGCAGGTCGGCCAAGCCGGAGGAAGCCGCACTCGGGAGCTCGTGGCAGGAGACGGTCGCGGCCCGGTGGGTGGCTCACGCCACGGGGTGCTCTCATTGATGGGACCCCTGGCGGCAGCGGCAGTAGGGATTCGAGGCGCCGCAGGACCCCGGGCGGCAGCGGCGGGATCTAGTAGTTGGAGCAGCGCCACGGCGGCAGGATTCGACGGCTGGTGGAGGTCCGCGGCGGTGGGAAAGGGCTGCGGCAGCGGGATCCGACAGTTCGAGGGTGGGGGCGAGCCATGCCGGCGGTTGGAGGTCGGGGGAGAGGGCGGCTGGGCGGAGGACAGCCGTGGGGGCTCATCGGCGGAGGGAACAGGTGATGGTCGGGGTGGCGCTGGATCGGGGCCGGGCCGTGGGTGGCGCTGGATCAGGGCCGGGGGGAGTCACTGGATCGAGGACAGGGTGGGAGGCGCTGGATCGGGGCCGGGGTGGGAAGCGCTGGATCAGGGAGGAGAAGTGGTGGGCGTGGGGGTGGCTTTTTTTATCTGAGTTTGGGAAGTTTGGCAAGGAGTAGTCGGTTCCTTATAGGGCTTGCTGTGATCCAAATAACTATTCTAATACCATGATCATAATAGTGTTGTCCTATATATATATAGGGAAAAGCAAAGCTATTGTGTTTCTCTTCAGAGATGGCAATCTGAGCCACATAATCTGCTTGGGATCTGGTCCCCTTTCTTTCCCTCTAAACATTTCTCTCATTTTGAGTGTGTGAAGTTTATTTCCTCATTGAGATGAAGCTGAACCACTTTCACATGTGCATAGGCACTAGGCCCAGCACGTAGACTGCCATGGACTGCACCGTGCAAGTTATCGGGCCTTGAGCGAAGGGTTCCCAGCCCATGGAAGGTTC
Source organism: Triticum aestivum (assembly GCF_018294505.1). Classification (NCBI taxonomy): domain Eukaryota; kingdom Viridiplantae; phylum Streptophyta; class Magnoliopsida; order Poales; family Poaceae; genus Triticum; species Triticum aestivum. Next base: position 130,415,608 of record NC_057797.1, on the reverse strand, counting down.
CTACGTTGGAAAGATTTCTTGCAAAAAAAGTCCTTGTTGGTTTTCTAGTATCAGTCCTGCTGTGCATGAAAGCCCAGCCATCCACACATCTTCTCTCTCCTCCCCTACAGGGCTACAGGGAAGATCTGGATCGGGCTCCTCTCTTCTCCATCGTTTCTGGTATGGCAAATCCATCACGGAGGAGAACATACGCCATCACCCAAGAACCACAACCACGGCTCACTCTTCTCCCCTGGATCCATCATTAAGCCATATGCTCCCTCCTCCCAGCTGCACCATCGTCCTCTCTGACCCGCATGACATCACAACTCACAACCATCGAAGCCAGAGACCCAAGCTGGTGCACCCAGCGTGCTTTCGGATGGCATCGCATGTACCTGGTGCTCCACCTCGGGGGAAAGGGGAGGACGACGGGAGGAGGGCCATAGGGTGGAAGGGGAGTGGCTGCCGTGCTGTGGCCACAATCTCAACGGGAGAGGGATCAGGGGGAGCGGATGGTGCTCGTGGGTTTCATCCTAGGACGAAGCAGCTGGTCGGAGCAGAGTGGAGTGGCAGATCCGCCTGAGGTACTTGGCTACTTGTTGTGCCACCGACCAAGGTCCTGTGCTCATTGAAATCTCGTTTTTTCTCTACAACCCTTGCTACTTCCCTTTATTTTTTACTGTAGTTGATAGAGGATGACAAGCAGCAGCGGCCAGCTGATTAGGCGCCACATCATATACAGAAGGAGCATCTTAGCTCCCATGAGCTGCTACTTCTTACTGCTTTTTTGGTACCCAGCAATCACTTTGCGTTGATGTATTTGTTACGATCTTGTTGAATTAGTTTTAGCCGAATGTAATTCTCCAGCACTGAAATAATAGCCGATGGATTCTCTAAACTATTCTACTTGGTGTTCCCTAACTAATTGAAGAACTTTCTGGACCTCATTTGTTGTGCATGTTATGTTTTGGTGTGTTCAAATTGGTGGATGGTAATTACGTTACACACAAGCATTGCTTATTGTGCATGTGTTTTTTTAATTGCGCCACTCGCACTTTTAAATTACCGAGCACAACCTTCAAATTGGTGTACACCAAACTCTATGAATTTTCTGAGTATACATGGCTTCAGAACATGTATGCACTGGCTCTTTTGCTTTGTTAAAACTGACAGTTACAATTCATTTCGCAGAGTTTTTCCACATCTTTGCTTTGACAGAATAACATTATGCATGGAGTGAAGGAAGAAGCTAAACCGTTCACATTGCAAAGACATGATTCAGGCAAAATAACAGGTGTACTTTGACAAAATAAGCTTTGCCAGTTTAATGAAATTCTTCAGTCCGCAAAGACATATACCCGTTCTTTGTCGTAGGGAAGAAAATTGATGTCTTGGCTTGATTCCATGGATTTGATCCTATCTGGTTTTCCTAGAAGAAAAGTAGAATATGGCTTGCATTCTCATTTCTTTTCATATACTGAAATACCACTAGTTGCTCCTTTCTTTATACAACGGCACTGCATTCTTCTTCTTTTTTCTTGGCTTATGTGATATGGGTGCTAGTGCTAGTGCAATACCTATTGACTTATACAAAGAAATTATGCATGACATTGCACCTGTTGAATTAGAAGGAATTGATGTTACTATTAAACTTGCTAATAGAGATACTATTTCACCAATTGGAATTGTTAGAGATGTTGAAGTCTTGTGTGGGAAAACTAAATATCCCGCTGATTTTCTTGTTCTTACTTCTCCACAAGATAGCTTTTGTCCCATTTTATTTGGTAGACCCTTCTTAAATACTGTTAATGCTACCATAGATTGCACAAAGAATGTTGTTACTGTTGGCTTTGATGATATGGTTCACGAGTTTAATTTCTCTAAATTTAGTAAACAACATCGTGAGGAAGAATTACCTAGTAAGGATGAAATTATTGGTCTTGCTTCTATTGCTGTACCTCCTAGTGATCCTTTAGAACACTATTTGCTAGACCATGAAAATGATATGTTCATGAATGAAAGAAGGGAATTAGATGAAGTACTCTTTAAACAGGAACCTATTCTGCAACACAATTTGCCTGTTGAAATTTCAGGGGATCCTCCTCCACCCAAGGGTGATCCCGTGTTTGAGCTTAAACCTTTGCCTGATAATCTTAAATATGCTCATCTTCATGAAAAGAAGATATTTCCTGTTATTATTGGTGCTAACCTTTCAGAGCATGAAGAAGAAAGATTATTGAAAACCCTGAAGAAGCATCGTGCTGCTATTGGATATACTCTTGATGATCTTAAGGGCATTAGTCCCACTCTATGTCAACATAAAATAAATTTGGAGGCAGATGCCAAACCAGTTCATGATCCTCAACGATGTCTGAATCCTAAAATGAAAGAAGTGGTAAGAAAAGAAATACTAAAGCTTCCGGAGGCATGTATAATCTATCCCATTGCTGATAGTGAATGGGTAAGTCCTGTCCATTGTGTCCCTAAGAAGGGAGGTATTACTGTTGTTCCTAATGATAAAGATGAATTGATTCCACAAAGAATTATCACAGGTTATAGGATGGTAATTGATTTCTACAAATTAAATAAAGTTACTAAGAAAGATCATTACCCCTTACCTTTTATTGATCAAATGCTAGAAAGATTATGCAAACATACACACTATTGCTTTCTAGATGGATATTATGGTTTCTCTCAAATACCTGTGTCGGCTAGAGATCAATCAAAGACTACTTTTACATGCCCTTTTGGTACTTTTGCTTATAGACGTATGCCTTTTGGTTTATGTAATGCACCTGCTACCTTTCAAAGATGCATGATGGCTATATTCTCTGACTTTTGTGAAAAGATTTGTGAGGTTTTCATGGACGATTTTTCCGTCTATGGTTCCTCTTTTGATGATTGCTTGAGTCTTGATCGAGTTTTGCAGAGATGTGAAGAAACTAATCTTGTCTTGAATTGGGAAAAGTGCCACTTTATGGTTAATGAAGGTATTGTATTGGGGCACAAAGTTTCTGAAAGAGGTATTGAAGTTGATAAAGCCAAGGTTGATGCTATTGAAAAGATGCCATGTCCCAAGGACATCAAAGGTATAAGAAGTTTCCTTGGTCACGCCGGATTTTATAGGAGGTTCATTAAGGACTTCTCAAAAATTTCTCGGCCTCTGACTAATTTATTGCAAAAAGATATACCATTTGTCTTTAATGATGATTGTGTAGAAGCATTTGAAATACTTAAGAAAGCATTAGTCTCTGCACCTGTTGTTCAGCCACCTGATTGGAATTTACCCTTTCAAATTATGTGTGATGCTAGTGATTATGCTGTAGGTGTTGTTCTAGGGCAAAGAGTTGATAAGAAATTAAATGTTATTCATTATGCTAGTAAGACTCTAGACAATGCTCAAAGAACTACTGAAAAAGAGCTTTTAGCAGTTGTATTTGCTTGTGATAAGTTCAGACCTTATATTGTCGATTCTAAAGTAACTATTCAAACTGATCATGCTGCTATTAAATATCTTATGGTAAAGCAAGATGCTAAACCTAGACTTATTAGATGGGTTCTCTTGCTACAAGAATTTAATTTGCATATTGTTGATAGAAAGGGAGCTGAGAACCCCGTTGCAGACAACTTGTCTAGGTTAGAAAATATTATTGATGACCCACTACCTATTAATGATAGCTTTCCTGATGAACAATTAAATGTTATAACTACTTCTCGTCGTACTCCATGGTATACTGATTATGCTAATTATATTGTTGCTAAATTTATACCACCTAGCTTCACATACCAGCAAAAGAAAAAGTTTTTCTATGACTTGAGACATTACTTTTGGGATGACCCACATCTTTATAAAGGAGTAGATGGTGTTATTAGACGTTGTGTACCTGAGCATGAACATGAACAGATCCTACGCAAGTGTCATTCCGAGGCTTATGGAGGACTGATAAGCACATTTCATACACATAATTTTGCACTCAAATATACCATATATTGTGATCTGACCATCAATCCTTGCTATGAACTGTTGCATATGTGAACGAAAATCATTTAAAGGGATCATTTACTTGTGACTCGTTGCTTTTGCAGAAAAGTGCGATAAGGCACTATAATCGTCAAGATTCCGTCCATGTGGATATCGAGATGAGCATATGAAAGAAGAGAAGGAAGAGGGACTTGAGTGTGATAAATGTTATAGCTTCAAGGGTCTGCCTAAAGAAGAGCAGGATCAACTTGTGAAGGAGGAAGATAAGTAGAAGGGCCAAAGAGCAAAGTGGCAGATCAGAGAAGGGGATCAAATCCCTAGCCTCCTCCTACGATCCCCCTCAGTCCTGGCATTTCCATTCCCCTCACCCCACCTTCTCCACCACCGGCCGCCGCCGCGGCCAGGCCGGCGCGGCGGAACGCCACCCAGCCACCCATCCTCGCCATCTCCATCACCCGCCGCTGCACCATCCACCATCATCCATCCACATCGCCACCACCAGCGCTGCATCACCATAACCATCTCCAGCGCCACCCACCAGCGCCGCCACTCGCGCGACCTGCCAGACGGGCGTCTGGTCCCTCGCGCTACTTCCCCCTCGTCCCTACTGCTGCTACTCTGCTTCCTCTGCTCCCCTTCTTCTTCTCTGAATCCTTCACATCCTGCCTGCTGCTCCTCCTTCTTCTCCAACTTGCTGCTGCTCTCTCTCCAGCTCCCCTTGCCGTTTCTCTGAACCTGCTGTCGCCTCTGCTTCTTCTTCTCTAATCTTCCTACTGCTACTCCCTTGCCCATCTCTCTCTGCTTATCGTTGCTTTCCCCTTCTCTGAACCCACAAATCTTGCTGCTGCACTTCTCTGAATCCGAATCTTGTTGCTCTCTCTCTCTCTATTATCTCAACTTATTGTAAACTTTAGAAGTGTAATGTTCAGAACTATGTAATGTTTCAGGTTGTGTAATATTCAGATTTGACTAGTACAAGCAACTTGTTATTTGTTCAGTTTGGTACTGGTAAAATATATTGTTAATTTGGGAGATATTTGTTCTATTATAAATTGCTTCGGTGTATTAATATTCTGCTAGCATATGAATGTATTCACCCCTGTGTGTTTGTTCTCCCTGTACTAGTTAATTTCTACTAGTAACTTTTAGTTCTTAATTACTGTTGTGTTGATCTGTGGGTACTAGTCTTGTGGTTTCTATAATCTCGTTCATTTATGTGTTGTCACTCGTGTACTGCTCTTATTTCGAAGAAACTTGTTCAGTTTTGTAGTATATGTTTTAGCTCCAGTACTTGTGTTATAAAGGACTGCTCTTATTACAGGCATCCTTTTCTTATATATGTCTGGTAGATATATTTCTGATCATCTCTTGTTACTTTGTTTCTGTCGATGCTGATGTCCTGTGTCAGTATTTAGTTTCTAAAATGAGATGAAAATACTAAAAAGAGAAAGTGAAGATAATCTTCATCTCCCTTTGCCTCCGTGTCATTCCCTTTGTTGATGATCCTTGTTGGTGTTAGTATTATTTTCTATTTTCATCACTCAAATCGTGTGACCTAGATTTAGCCGAGCATAGTTTCCGTCTCCTAGTCCCTGTGGAGAACACGACATCCGTAGTTTGGGCGTAAAAACCCCACTATACTCACAATTGATCAAGGACACCACGCTAGAGATAGAACTGCACATAAGGTATTGCAATCTGGTTTTTATTGGCCTACTCTCTTCAAGGATGTCTGTAAGTTTGTCTTGTCTTGTGATGAATGTCAAAGAATTGGTAATATTAGTAGACGTCAAGAAATGCCTATGAATTATTCACTCGTTATTGAACCGTTTGATGTTTGGGGCTTTGATTATATGGGACCTTTTCCTGCCTCTAATGGATACACACATATTCTGGTTGTTGTTGATTACGTTACTAAGTGGGTAGAAGCTATTCCAACTAGTAGTGCTGATCATAACACTTCTATTAAAATGCTTAAAGAAGTTATTTTCCCGAGGTTTGGAGTCCCTAGATATTTAATGACTGATGGTGGTTCACACTTTATTCATGGTGCTTTCCGTAAAATGCTTGCTAAATATGATGTTAATCATAGAATTGCATCTCCTTATCACCCTCAGTCTAGTGGACAAGTAGAGTTGAGCAATAGAGAGCTCAAATTAATTTTGCAAAAGACTGTTAATAGGTCTAGAAAGAATTGGGCCAATAAACTTGATGATGCATTATGGGCTTATAGAACTGCATACAAAAATCCTATGGGTATGTCTCCGTATAAAATGGTTTATGGAAAAGCATGTCACTTACCTCTCGAACTAGAACATAAAGCATATTGGGCTATTAAAGAGCTCAACTATGATTTTAAACTTGCCGATGAGAAGAGGTTATTTGATATTAGCTCACTTGATGAATGGAGAACCCAAGCTTATGAAAATGCCAAGTTGTTTAAAGAAAAAGTTAAAAGATGGCATGACAAAAGGATACAAAAGCGTGAGTTTAATGTAGGTGATTATGTATTGCTATACAACTCTCGTTTAAGATTTTTTGCAGGAAAACTTCTCTCCAAATGGGAAGGCCCCTATGTTATCGAAGAAGTCTATCGTTCCGGTGCCATAAAAAACAACAATTTCGAGGGCACAAATCCGAAGGTGGTAAACGGTCAAAGAATTAAACATTATATTTCAGGTAATCCCATAAATGTTGAAACCAATATTATTGAAACCATAACCCCGGAGGAATACATAAGGGACACTTTTCGGAATGTTTCAGACTTCGAAAAGGAATAGGTATGTGGTACGGTAAGTAAACCGACTCCAAAACAATTTTTAAGGCAATATTTCTCCGTTTTGGAATATTTAGAAAAATAGAAAAATAAGTAGTAGTCCGGGAAGGACACGAAGGCCCCACGAGGGTGGTGGGCGCGCCCTACCCCCTGGGCGCGCCCCCTACCGCGTGAGCACCTCGTGTGCCTTTCGGACTCTGTTTTCTCGCACGTTAAGTATTTTGGTCAGTAAAAATTCATTATATATTCCCCCGAAGGTTTTGACTCCCGTATCATGCAAATGTTCTCTGTTTTCGTTTCGAGCTGTCCCATTGCAGATTAAATCAACATGTCTTCCCAGGATTCGGAAGGAGAAAGCTATGTGGGTGAGTACTTAGCAAATCCCAAGGTCTATGGAGATGTGGAACACGATGGATGGACCACGGAGGAAGAGGAGGACTATGAACCCAAGGGGAAGGAGGAGACGAGCTCAGATGAAGATGAAGCACCATTACCTCAACTTGGGGACATGCACGTGGAGTTCAAAAAGTCAAGTCTCCCTGATAGGGTAAAGAAACCCAAGTTCGAGTTTATCCCTTTTCGTCTCTTGCAGGAAAATAAGCATGACCTATGCAAAAAGATATTAACCCTGGAGTGGGAGATTGATGATCTGAGGGATCAAAATGCCGTCCTGAAGCGCAAATTAAGGGAGAAGCCTAAGCCATCAACTAAGCCAACATCATCACCACCTTCTTCACCGACAAAGGAGATATAATCACATGGGTATGAGCACTCCCCTTGGCAACTGCCAAGCTTGGGGGAGTTGCCCCGGTATCGTATCACAATCACAACTCCTATCTTTACCGTTTTTCTTAGTTCGATCCTATTAGTAGTATCTTGATCCAGTAGAATAAATTTTATGGCATGATCTAGTTTTGAGTTTGCTTTATGATCTCTCTTTGTAATTGAGTCCGTGAGCTATACATAATAAAGATTAGTGTTGAGTCAAGGGCTTGATTATTTTGCCATGATCTTGGGTGAATAAAAGAAAAGAGAAAAAGAATAAAAAGAAACAACAAGTTCATATTGATCTTATTGAGAGTAATGACTTCACATAGAAAGAGTATGATGATTAAAAGTTGTTGGGAGTTGGCAAACATAGCTTTGGTCATTGTTGCAATTAATAGGAAGTAATAAGGAAAGAGAGGTTTTCACATATAGATATATTATCATTGACATCTTTTATGATTGGGAGCATTCATTAAAATATGACATGCTAAAGGGTTGATGTTGGACAAGGAAGACAACATATTGAGTTATGTCTTTCTTATATGTGAGATAAAGTATGTTGTCATGGATCCTCTAACTTGTTGAGCTTGCCTTTCTGTTGGGGAACGTAGTAATTTCAAAAATTTCCCTACGCACATGCAAGATCATGGTGATGCATAGCAACGGGAGGGGAGAGTGTTGTCTACGTACCCTCGTAGACCAGAAGCGGAAGCGTTAGCACAACGCGGTTGATGTAGTCGTACGTCTTCACGGCCCGACCGATCAAGCACCGAAACTACGGCACCTCCGAGTTCTAGCACACGTTCAGCTCGATGACGATCCTCGGACTCCGATCCAGAAAAGTGTCGGGGAAGATTTCCGTCAGCACGGCGGCGTGGTGACGATCTTGATGTTCTACCATCACAGGGCTTCGCCTAAGCACCGCTACAATATTATCGAGTATTATGGTGGAGGGGGCACCGCACACGGCTAAGAGAACGATCACGAAGATCAACTTGTGTGTTTAGAGGTGCCCCCATGCCCCTGTATATAAAGGAGCAAGGGGGAGAGGCCGGCCGGCCCTTGGGGCGCGCCAAGGAGGGGGGAGTCCTCCTCCTAGTAAGAGTAGGACTCCCCTTTCCTAGTCCAACTAGGAAGAGAGAAGGGGGAAGGAAAGAGAGGGAGAGGGAGAGGGAAAGAGGGGTCGCGCCCCCCTCCCCTAGTCCAATTCGGACTCCCCATGGGAGGGGGCGCGCCACCTCCTGGGCTGCTGCCTTCTCTCTCCCCTCAGGCCAAATAAGGCCCAATACTTCCCCGGGGGGTTCCGGTAACCCTTCCGGCACTCCGGTTTTCTCCGAAATCACCCGAAACACTTCCGGTGTCCGAATATAGCCGTCCAATATATCGATCTTTATGTCTCGACCATTTCGAGACTCCTCGTCATGTCCGTGATCATATCCGGGACTCCGAACAACCTTCGGTACATCAAAATATATAAACTCATAATGAAAACTGTCATCGTAACGTTAAGCGTGTGGACCCTACGGGTTCGAGAATAATGTAGACATGACCGAGACACGTCTCCGGTCAATAACCAATAGCGGAACCTGGATGCTCATATTGGCTCCTACATATTCTACGAAGATCTTTTATCGGTCAGACCGCATAACAACATACGTTGTTCCCTTTGTCATCGGTATGTTACTTGCCCGAGATTTGATCGTCGGTATCTCAATACCTAGTTCAGTCTCGTTACAGGCAAGTCTCTTTACTCGTTCCATAATACATCATCCCGCAGCTAACTTATTAGTTGCAATGCTTGCAAGGCTTATGTGATGTGCATTACCGAGAGGGCCCAGAGATACCTCTCCGACAATCGGAGTGACAAATCCTAATCTCGAAATACGCCAACCCAACAATTACCTTCGGACACACCTGTAGAGCACCTTTATAATCACCCAGTTACGTTGTGACGTTTGGTGCACACAAAGTGTTCCTCCGGTAAACGGGAGTTGCATAATCTCATAGTCATAGGAACATGTATAAGTCATGAAGAAAGCAATAGCAACAAACTAAACGATCAAGTGCTATGCTAACGGAATGGGTCAAGTCAAGCACATCATTCTCCTAATGATGTGATCCCTTTAATCAAATGACAACTCATGTCTATGGTTAGGAAACATAACCATCTTTGATCAACGAGCTAGTCAAGTAGAGGCATACTAGTGACACTCTGTTTGTCTATGTATTCACACATGTATTATGTTTCCGGTTAATACAATTCTAGCATGAATAATAAACATTTATCATGATATAAGGAAATAAATAATAGCTTTATTATTGCCTCTAGGGCATATTTCCTTCAGTCTCCCACTTGCACTAGAGTCAATAATCTAGTTCACATCGCCATGTGATTTAACATCAATAGTTCACATCACCATGTGATTAACACCCATAGTTCACATCGACATGTGACCAACACCCAAAGGGTTTACTAGAGTCAATAATCTAGTTCACATCGCTATGTGATTAACACCCAAAGAGTACTGAGGTGTGATCATGTTTTGCTTGTGAGAGAAGTTTATTCAACGGGTCTGCCACATTCAGATCCGTAAGTATTTTGCAAATTTCTATGTCAATAATGCTCTACATGGAGCTATTCAAGCTAATTTCTCCCACTTTCAATATGTATCCAGATTGAGACTTAGAGTCATCTGGATGAGTGTCAAAACTTGCGTCGACGTAACCGTTTATGATGAACCTTTTGTCACCTCCATAATCGAGAAACATATCCTTATTCCACTAAGGATAATTTTGACCAATGTCCAGTGATCTACTCCAAGATCACTATTGTACTCCCTTGCCAAACTCAGGGCAGGGTATACAATAGGTCTGGTACACAGCATGGCATACTTTATAGAACCTATGGCTAAGGCATAGGGAATGACTTTCATTCTCTCTCTATCTTCTGTCGTGGTCGGGTTTTGAGTCTTACTCAACTTCACACCTTGTAACACAGGCAAGAACTTCTTCTTTGACTGTTCCATTTTGAACTACTTCAAAATCTTGTCAAGGTATGTACTCATTGAAAAACTTATCAAGCATCTTGATCTATCTCTATAGATCTTGATGCTCAATATGTAAGCAGCTTCACCGAGGTCTTTCTTTGAAAAACTCCTTTCAAATATTCCTTTATGCTTTGCAGAATAATTCTACATTATCTCCGATCAACAATATGTCTTTCACATATACTTATCAGAAATGTTGTAGTGCTCCCACTCACTTTCTTGTAAATACAGGCTTCACCGCAAGTCTGTATAAAACTATATGCTTTGATCAACTTATCAAAGCGTATATTCCAACTCCGAGATGCTTGCACCAGTCCATAGATGGATCGCTGGAGCTTGCATATTTTGTTAGTACCTTTAGGATTGACAAAACCTTCCGGTTGCATCATATACAACTCTTCTTTAATAAATCCATTAAGGAATGCAGTTTTGTTTATCCATTTGCCAGATTTCATAAAATGCGGCAATTGCTAACATGATTCGGACAGACTTAAGCATAAATACGAGTGAGAAACTCTCATCGTAGTCAACACCTTGAACTTGTCGAAAAACTTTTTGTGACAATTCTAGCTTTGTAGATAGTAACACTACTATCAGCGTCCGTCTTCCTCTTGAAGATCCATTTAATCTCAATGGCTCACCGATCATTGGGCAAGTCAATCAAAGTCCATACTTTGTTCTCATACATGGATCTCATCTCAGATTTCATGGCCTCAAGCCATTTCGCGGAATCTGGGCTCATCATCGCTTCCTCATAGTTCGTAGGCTCGTCATGGTCAAGTAACATGACCTCCAGAACAGGATTACCGTACCACTCTGGTGCGGATCTCACTCTGGTTTACCTACGAGGTTTGGTAGTAACTTGATTTGAAGTTACATGATCATCATCATTAGCTTCCTCACTAATGGGTGTAGTAGTCACAGGAACAGATTTCTGTGTTGAACTACTTTCCAATAAGGGAGCAGGTACAATTACCTCATCAAGTTCTACTTTCCTCCCACTCACTTCTTTCGAGAGAAACTCCGTCTCTAGAAAGGATCCATTCTCAGCAATGAATAACTTGACTTCGGATCTGTGATAGAAGGTGTACCCAACATTTTATTTTGGGTATCCTATGAAGATTTACTTCTCCGATTTGGGTTCGAGCTTATCATGTTGAAACTTTTTCACATAAGCATTGCAGTCCCAAACTTTAAGAAACGATAGCTTAGGTTTCTCGCCAAACCATAGTTCATACGGTGTCGTCTCAACGGATTTAGATGGTTCCCTTTTTTAACGTGAATGTAGCTGTCTCTAATGCATAACCCCAAAACGACAGTGGTAGATCGGTAAGAGACATCATAGATTGCACTATATCTAATAAAGTACGGTTATGACGTTCGGACACACCATTACACTGTGGTGTTCCAGGTGGCATGAGTAGTGAAACTATTTCACATTGTTTTAACTGAAGGCTAAACTCGTAACTCAAATATTTTACTTCTGCGATCATATCATAGAAACTTCTATTTTTGTTACGATGATTCTCCACATCACTCTGAAATTCTTTGAACTTTTCAAATATTTCATACTTGTGTTTCATCAAGTAGATATACTCATATCTGCTCAAATCATCTGTGAAGATCATAAAATAATGATACCTGCCACGAGCCTCAATATTCATCGGACCACATACATCAGTATGTATGATTTCCAACAAATCTGTTGCTCGCTCCATTGTTCCGGAGAACGGAGTCTTAGTCATCTTGCCCATGAGGCATGGTTAACAAGCATCAATTGATTCATAATCAAGTGATTCCAAAAACCCATCAACATGGATTTTCTTCATGCGCTTTACACCAATATGACCTAAACGGCAGTGCCACAAATAAGTTGCATTATCATTATTAACTTTGCATCTTTTGGCTTCAATATTATGAATATGTGTATCACCACGATCGAGATCCAACAAACCATTTTCATTGGGTGTATGACCATAGAAGGTTTTATTCATGTAAACAGAACAACAATTATTCTCTAACTTACATGAATAACCGTATTGCAATAAACATGATCCAATCATATTTATGCTCAACGCAAACACCAAATAACACTTATTTAGGTTCAACACTAATCCCGAAAGTATAGGGAGTGTGCGATGATGATCATATCAATCTTGGAACCACTTCCAACACACATCGTCACTTCACCCTTAACTAGTCTCTGTTCATTCTGCAACTCCCGTTTCGAGTTACTACTCTTAGCAACTGAACTAGTATCAAATACTGAGGGGTTGCTATAAACACTAGTAAAGTACACATCAATAACATGTATATCAAATATACCTATGTTCACTTTGCCATCCTTCTTATCCGCCAATTACTTGGGGTAGTTCCGCTTCCAGTGACCAGTCCCTTTGCAGTAGAAGCACTCAGTTTCAGGCTTAGGTCCAGACTTGGGTTTTTCACTTGAGCAGCAACTTGCTTGCCGTTCTTCTTGAAGTTCCCCTTTCTTCCCTTTGTCCCTTTACTTGAAACTAGTGGTTTTGTTTACCATCAACACTTGATGCTTTTCTTGATTTCTACCTTCGTTGATTTCAGCATCACGAAGAGCTTGGAATCGTTTCCGTTATCCCTTGCATATTATAGTTCATCACGAAGTTCTACTAACTTGGTGATGGTGACTAGAGAATTCTGTCAATCACTATTTTATCTGGAAGATTAACTCCCACTTGATTCAAGCGATTGTAGTACCCAGACAATCTGAGCACATGCTCACTGCTTGAGCTATTCTCCTCCATCTTTTAGCTATAGAACTTGTTGGAGACTTCATATCTCTCAACTCGGGTATTTGCTTGAAATATTAACTTCAACTCCTGGAACATCTCATATGGTCCATGACGTTCAAAACGTCTTTGAAGTCCCGATTCTATGCCGTTTAAGCTTGGTGCACTAAACTATCAAGTAGTCATTATATTGAGCTAGCCAAATGTTCATTACATCTGCATCTACTCCTGCAATAGGTTTGTCACCTAGCGGTGCATCAAAGACATAATTCTTCTGTGCAGCAATGAGGATAAACCTCAGATCATGGATCCAATCCGCATCATTGCTACTAACATCTTTCAACTTAGTTTTCTCTAGAAACATATCAAAAATAAAATAGGGGAGCTAAACGCGAGCTATTGATCTACAACATAGATATGCTAATACTACCAGGACTAAGTTCATGATAAATTAAAGTTCAATTAATCATATTACTTAAGAAGTCGCACTTAGATAGACATCCCTCTAATCCTCTAAGTGACCACGTGATCCAAATCAACTAAACCATGTCCGATCATCATGTGAGATGGAGTAGTTTCAATGGTGAACATCACTATGTTGATCATATCTACTATATGATTCATGCTCGACCTTTCGGTCTCCGTGTTCCGAGGCCATATCTGTTATATGCTAGGCTCGTCAAGTTTAACCTGAGTATTCTGTGTGTGCAACTGTTTTGCACCCGTTGTATTTGAACATAGAGCCTATCACACCCGATCATCACGTGGTGTCTCAGCACGAAGAACTTTTGCAACGGTGCATACTCAGGGAGAACACTTATACTTTGATAATTTTAGTGAGGGGTCATGTTATAATGCTACCGTCAATCAAAGCAAGATAAGATGCATAAAAGATAAACATCACATGCAATCAATACAAGTGATATGATATGGCCATCATCATCTTGTACTTGTGATCTCCATCTCCGAAGTACCGTCATGATCACCATCGTCACCGACGTGACACCTTGATCTCCATCGTAGCATCGTTGTCGTCTCGCCAATCATATTCTTCCACGACTATCGCTACCACTTAGTGATAAAGTAAATCATTACAGCGCGATTGCATTGCATACAATAAAGCAACAACCATATGGCTCCTACCAGTTGCCGATAACTCGGTTACAAAACATGATCATCTCATACAATAAAATTTAGCATCATGTCTTGACGATATCACATCATAACATGCCCTGCAAAAACAAGTTAGACGTCCTCTACTTTGTTGTTGCAAGTTTTATGTGGCTGCTATGGGCTTTAGCAAGAACCGTTCTTACCTACACATCAAAAAACCACAACGATAGTTTGTCAAGTTGGTGCTGTTTTAACCTTCGCAAGGACCGGGTGTAGCCACACTCGGTTCAACTAAAGTTGGAGAAACTGACACCCGCCAGCCACCTGTGTGCAAAGCACGTCGGTAGAACCAGTCTCGCGTAAGCGTACGCGTAATGTCGGTCTGGGCCGCTTCATCCAACAATACCGCCGAACCAAAGTATGACATGTTGGTAAGCAGTATGACTTATATCGCCCACAACTCACTTGTGTTCTACTCGTGCGTAACATCAACGCATAAAACCTAGGCTCTGATGCCACTGTTGGGGACGTAGTAATTTCAAAAATTTCCCTACGCACACGCAAGATCATGGTGATGCATAGCAACGAGAGGGGAGAGTGTTGTCTACGTACCCTCGTAGACCGGATGCGGAAGCGTTAGCACAACGCAGTTGATGTAGTCATACATCTTCATGGCCCGACCGATCAAGCACCGAAACTACGGCACCTCCGAGTTCTAGCACACGTTCAGCTCGATGACGATCCCCGGACTCCGATCCAGCAAAGTGTCGGGGAAGAGTTCCGTCAGCACGACGGCGTGGTGATGATCTTGATGTTCTACCGTCGCAGAGCTTCGCCTAAGCACCACTACAATATTATCGAGGATTATGGTGGAGGGGGGCACCACACACGGCTAAGAGAATGATAACTAAGATCAACTTGTGTGTTTAGAGGTGCCCCCCTGCCCCTGTATATAAAGGAGCAAGGGGGAGAGGCCGGCCGGCCCTTGGGGCGCGCCAAGGAGGGGGAGCCCTCCTCCTAGTAGGAGTAGGATTCCCCTTTCCTAGTCCAACAAGGAAGAGATAAGGGGGAAGGGAAGAGAGGGAGAGGGAGAGGGCCCCCTCCCCTAGTCCAATTCGGACTCCCCATGGGAGGGGGCGCACCACCTCCTGGGCTGCTGCCCTCTCTCTCCCCTCAGGCCCACTAAGGCCCAATACTTCCCCGGGGGGTTCCGGTAACCCTTCCGGCACTCCGGTTTTCTTCGAAATCACCCGAAACACTTCCGGTGTCCGAATATAGCCGTCCAATATATCGATCTTTATGTCTCGACCATTTCGAGACTCCTCGTCATGTCCGTGATCATATCCGGGACTCCGAACAACCTCCAGTACATCAAAATATATAAACTCATAATGAAACTGTCATCGTAACGTTAAGTGTGCGGACCCTACGGGTTCGAGAATAATGTAGACATGACCGAGACACGTCTCCGGTCAATAACCAATAGCGGAACCTGGATGCTCATATTGTCTCCTACATATTCTACGAAGATCTTTTATCAGTCAGACCGCATAACAACATACGTTGTTCCCTTTGTCATCGGTATGTTTCTTGCCCGAGATTTGATCGTCGGTATCTCAATACCTAGTTCAATCTCGTTACCAGCAAGTCTCTTTACTCGTTCCGTAATACATCATCCCGCAGCTAACTTATTAGTTGCAATGCTTGCAAGGCTTATGTGATGTGCATTACCGAGAGGGCCCAGAGATACCTCTCTGACAATCGGAGTGACAAATCCTAATCTCGAAATACGCCTACCCAACAAGTACCTTCGGAGACACCTGTAGAGCACCTTTATAATCACCCAGTTACGTTGTGAAGTTTGGTGGCACACAAAGTGTTCCTCCAATAAATGGGAGTTGCATAATCTCATAGTCATAGGAACATGTATAAGTCATGAAGAAAGCAATAGCAACAAACTAAACGATCAAGTGCTATGCTAACAGAATGGGTCAAGTCAATCACATCATTCTCCTAATGATGTGATCCCATTAATCAAATGACAACTCATGTCTATGGTTAGGAAACATAACCATCTTTGATCAACGAGCTAGTCAAGTAAAGGCATACTAGTGACACTCTGTTTGTCTATGTACTCACACATGTATTATGTTTCCGGTTAATACGATTCTAGCATGAATAATAAACATTCATCATGATATGAGGAAATAAATAATAGCTTTATTATTGCCTCTAGGGCATATTTCCTTCACTTTCCCCCTCATGCTAGCCAAATTCTCAGCACCAAGTAGAAATACTACTTGTGCTTCCAAATACCCTTAAACCAGTTTTGCCATGAGAGTCCACCATATCTACCTATGGATTGAGTAATATCCTTCAAGTAAGTTGTCATCGGTGCAAAGCAATAAAAATTGCTCTAAATATGTATGATTGATTGGTGTGGGAGAAATAAGCTTAATACGATCTTGTGATGTGGAAGTAATAAAAGCGACGGTCTGCATAATAAAGGTTCATATCACAAGGGGCAATATAAAGTGATGTTCTTTCGCATTGAGATTTTATGCATCCAACCATAAAAGCGCATGGCAACCTCTGCTTCCCTCTGCGAAGGGCCTATCCTTTATTATTATCTTCTACCTTATGCAAGAGTCATGGTGATCTTCACATTTTCTTTTTCATTTTATCCTTTGGCAAGCTCAGCATGTTGGAAAGAACACGATATATATATCTAAATGGATGTAGGGGAGCATGAACCGTTACTGTTGACATTACCCTTGAGGTAAAAGGTTGTGAGGCAAAACTATAAGCCCCTATCTTTCTCTGTGTCCGATTAAAACTCCGTAACCACATGTATTGCGTGAGTGTTAGCAATTATGGAGGACTAAATGATAATTGAGTATGTGGACTTGCTTTTTAGCTCTGACACAGACTCTTTCCGATGTTATGATAAATTGCAATTGCTTCAATGACTGAGATTATAGTTTGTTGGAGCCCAATAAGGTTTATGATTTATACTTTTGCATTGTGAATAGATCATCACTTGAACATAAGTAATCATATGACAAAATCTATATATGTTGCTGTTATGAGAATAATCATGATGCCTTCATGTCCATATTTTTATTTTTATCGACGCCTCTACCTCTAAACATGAGGAAATATTTATTGTTATCGGCTTTTCGCTTGAGGACAAGCGAGGTCTAAGCTTGGTGGAGTTGATACGTCCATTTTGCATCATGCTTTTATATCGATATTTATTGCATTATGGGCTGTTATTTCACTTTATGTCACAATACTTATGGCTATTCTCTCTTATTTTACAAGGTTTACATAAGGAGGGAGAATGCCGGCAGCTGGAATTCTGGGCTGGAAAAGGAGCAATTATTAGAGACCTATTCTGCGCAACTCCAAAAGTCATGAAACTCCACGGAACATCTTAGAATAAATAAAGAAAAATCCTCGCCAAAGATGAAGGCCAGGGGGCCCACACCCTGCTCACGAGGGTGGCCCCCCCCTTAGGGCGCGCCCCCTACCCCGTGGGCCCCCTGGTGGCTCTCTGACGTCCATCTTCTCCTATATGAAGTCTTTCGATGAGAAAAAAATAAGAAGGAACTTTTCGGGACGAGACTCCGCCGCCACGAGGCGGAACCTTGGCGGATCCAATCTAGAGCTCCGGCAGAGCTATTCTGCCGGGGATACTTCCCTCCGGGAGGGGGAAATCATCACCATCGTCATCACCAACACTCCTCTCATCAGGAGAGGGCAATCTCCATCAACATCTTCACCAGCACCATCTCATCTCCAAACCCTAGTTTATCTCTTGTATCCAATTCTTGTCTCAAAGTCCGGGATTGGTGCTAGTAGGTTGCTAGTAGTGTTGATTACTCCTTGTAGTTGATGCTAGTTGGTTTATTTGGTGGAAGATCATATGTTTAGATCCTATATGCATATTATTACCCCTCTGATTATGAACATGAATATGCTTTGTGAGTAATTACTTTTGTTCCTGAGGACAAGGGAGAAGTCTTGCTATTAGTAGTCATGTGAATTTGGTATTCGTTTGATATTTTGATAAGATGTATGTTGTCTAGCCTCTAGTGGTGTTATGTGAACGTCGACTACATAACACTTCACCATTATTTGGGCCTAGAGGAAGGCATTGGGAAGTAATAAGTAGATGATGGGTTGCTAGAGCGACAGAAGCTTAAACCCTAGTTTATGCGTTGCTTCGTAAGGGGCTGATTTGGATCCATATGTTTCATGCTATGGTTAGGTTTACCTTAATAATTTTGTTGTAGTTGAGGATGCTTGCAATAGAGGTTAATCATAAGTGGATGCTTGTTCAAGTAAGAACAACACCGAAGCACCGGTCCAACCACATATCAAATTATCAAAGTATCGAACGTGAATCATATGAACGTGATGAAAACTAGCTTGACGATATTCCCATGTGTCCTCGGGAGCGCTTTTCCTATTATAAGAGTTTGTTCCGGCTTGTCCTTTGCTACAAAAGGATTGGGACACCTTGCTGCACTTTATTTACTTTTGTTACTTGTTGCTCGTTACAATTTATCCCGTCACAAAACTATCTATTACCACTTATTTCAGTACTTGCAGAGAATACCTTGCTGAAAACCGCTTATCATTCCTTCTACTCCTCGTTGGGTTTGACACTCTTACTTATCGAAGGGACTACGATAGATCCCCTATACTTGTGGGTCATTAGATGGCGGTGGCAGAGAATAGAACTTGTCCTCAAACCTTGCACATCCTATGTGTGCACCCTCTTTATTGGACCAGGTACCTTTTATACCTCTAACCCTATACCCCTCGACACACCACCCTTGTCGAGCAGCTCCCTTTGATAGTCCACCGTTACCTCCGGCCATCCATATACACCCAACCTCTATCTCTCTCCCTCTCTGTGTGTGTGTGTATGTGTGTGTGTGTGTTTGTGTGTGTGTGTGTTGGTCAATGGATAGACGGATTAGAATTTAATGTTGGAACCAACACTTGACGTGTGGTTAAACCCACTCGAAATATATATTTGTAGAGTTGGCATAAGACAACACACCTGTTATGAATGAACAATTGTGAATGAAATATGAAACTTATACCCCTCATGGTGGTCTAGTATCCCTATATCATCACAATGACACGGAAAGTTCCATTTTCCATTACCCAAACCTTGCACAATCATATGAGTGCACTCTTTTTACTGGATCGGGCACCTTTCATACCATGAAGCTCATACCCCTCAGGGCACAACCCTAGTCGAGTAGGTGGTGGATGGCGGTGGCACCGAACAGAACTTGTCCCTCAACCTTGCACATTGTATGTGTGCACTCTCTTTATTGGACCAGACACCTTTTATGTGCGTCAAAGGGGGTGAAGTTGTAGGAAATGAGGCTGAAAGGGGGGATCGGGTGGGCCGGGGGTGTCAAAGTCCGACGTGCCTGCTGTCCGGACTCCTACAAAGCTCCTCCCACTTTGTCTCCAATTTTGCAGGAGAAATTAGTTCTGAACCGCGCCGTGAACTAATACAGGACCGCGTTGGATAGCTTCTGCAGTTCGGATGCACACGGGTGGTTTAAGGGTCGACGTTGGAGATGCTCTGATCCTGATGCGCCCATCTTTTTTTTTTCTAAGTTTATTTTTGTACAAGCATCCAATTCTGGTTATCCTGTTTCTCTCTAGTGTGTGGAAATAACAAACTGATAGAGCCTGACTTAGCTCACGAACTCATTGAGGAGAACCTCCCAGATCCTACACCATGCACGCATTAGCCAAGCACTAATGAAATACTAGCACGTTAGGAGTGGCACCACCTCACTAGTCAAACACATAATTAGCCATCAAGTTTCCTTTTAGGGATGATTAACCACCAAACTGAAACCAAGCCAGGCAGCTGGCCAGCAGTGGCATGCCCACAGTCGGCAACCAACAAAAATGGAGAGATAGAGAGTCACGTGGGGTGCACTGACCAGCGAGACATGTTTCATGAGAATGAGTGAAGGAGCCAAGCCATGCATGTGAAGCACCGTGGTCTGACTATAGCCGTGACGCAAAACTGGCAAGTATATGTCTGCATGGCTGAAAGAAGGGGCTGCTTCTTACTCTGTCTGGCTAGTTGCCGTGTATGTGCACATAGATGAAAGTAGGGACTGCACCTTCCTTCTTTTGCATTTGTAGAATTGACTTGAAAAAAAAAGTAAAATGTATTTTAAACCAACGTTCGAAGTAAAATGCATTTTTTGTTAGTAAATATATATCCAGAATAGTGATCTACAAGGCTTAATGACAATTAATTAAATAAATGTGTGTTTTTTCCATCCAATCTTGGATCGCCAAAATTTCACATTTACCATATTTTGATTATTTGTTTAACAAAATGTGTTTTATAAAACAAAATAACTATACAGTTTACTAAAATCCAACTCTCACCACATATATTTTGTATTGTCATTTCTGCGTCTCATTTTCTTTACATGGCTGGTCGCTCCTCCACCCAACAAACTGTAATTAGCAAAAGTTTTTTTTGAAGAGTAATTAGCAGAAGCTTAAGAAAAATACCAAAATTAGCATCAACCTTGATGCCCACTGGAGGAGATGGTACTGCCATTGAGAACGGAGGCACATCGTAAAACCTCCATGTTTCTTTGTCAAGACTATGGGAGGATTAGTCAAGAATACATGCTGCAACGCATTAAAGTATTGTCTTAGTGTGTACTCTATAAGCCAACGTGAATTAAAGGTACCAAACCTTTCACATTTGATGCATACAATGGACATTCATACATGCGAAAAATACCTCGCGATGGATAGAACCTTTCAACATTAACAAGGCAACAAAACCTACAACATAGGCTTACCCAAAACAGATGATGCTCGAGAACCAATGCTAGAAAGGAGCTGTGTCCATTCCCTGAGTACTCCTGCCATTGCAGGGGTAGGTTGCCATTTTGGTCCGCTGCCACGTAAAGCACCCCCACATGGCTTCCTCTTTGGTAAATGCGAGCATCTATAAATCAACAAATAGGAACCTTATCAACAGTAAAGTTTGGATCTTGAAGCAAACTAGCGGTTCTGATAGCCACCTCCATAGCTAGTGTTGATAGGAAATCCATGCTCTCTCTCTATATATATATATATATATACAGCCGGTCTATTCTGATAATATTATTAGAATAACTATTATGATAACACTTCCGTACTACATGCTCAACACGAGGGCACTGCACTTTGTTTAGCTAAAGCACTGCAGTACTGAGGCGAGTGAACTTCAGCACACAGTGTTCTTTCTGGTACTGTTTTCCCTCTAATTTTTTTAACCGTTTGTCAGAACGAGGAGTGTAATATATCGTTGAAAAGCTATGGATTAGGCGCAACTTCTCCATGTTGAAAACTTTTCGAGATTCCTCACGGTTTAAGAGCAGTTTTGAAAATGGTGCGGCCCACAACGAGTGGCAGTGAGCGTTTTTTCACATTTTTTTCTAAACCGCTCGTCGGAATGAAGCAAATAATACACTGTTGGATAGATATCATCGAGGCGCATCTTTTTCATATCTATTTCTTTCTCTAATTCATTACGGTTTAAGAGCAGTTTCAAATTTACTAAATCGCGGAATTCTATTTTTCAAAAAAATTCAAATTTTCGGTACTGTTTTCGCTCTAGTTTTTTAACCGTTTGTCGAAATGAGGCGTGTAATATGTCGTTGGAAAGCTATGGACAAGGCGGAACTTTCATATGTAGAAATGGTTTTGGGATTCCTTACAGTTTTAAGTTAATTTTGAAAATCGTGTGGCACACGACAAGTGGCAGCGGCCGTTTTTCGCGAAATTTTTACAAACCGGTCGTTGAAATGATTCAAATGATATGCCGTTGGAAAGATATCGACGAGACGCAACTTTTTCATGTAGAACATTCTCTCTAATTCCTTACGGTTTAAGAGCAGTTTTAAATTTATCGAAATACGGACACTCTGTTTTTCGCGACACCCAAATCGACGTGGGTACTTCATCTGATTGAAAACCGCACTGTATCAGATGGAAAACCGCACTGCATTGGACGGGTAAGAGAACTGCATGGTTTCTTTTATTCAAACGTAAATTTTTCAAGGACGAGAAAGTGAATCGCACTGCATCGGACGAAAAGCCGCACTGCATCAAAACAGGTAAGAGAACTGCATGGTTTCTTTTATTTGAGCGCAAAATTTTCCAGGACGAGGAAGTGAATCGCACTACATCGAACAAAAAACCGCACTGCATCAGACGGGTAAGAGAACTGCATGGTTTCTTTTATTGAAACGTAAATTTTTCAAGGACGAGAAAGTGGACCGCACTTCACAACTGAGCACAAGTAAACCACGGCGCTGTCGAGAAGTGAACTGCATTAAAAATATATATCATTTCCGTAACCTTTTTTCGCACTTATCATTGGAAGTAATCGACTCGCGACGCCATGAAAAGTGAACCTCATGATCTTTTGTTGTCTATTTTCATACGTTATCATTTCTTTCCATGCATAGACCAGGCGAGTGGACCGCAAGGACTGAGTGAGTGGACTGCATAATTTTTCCGCACTGCAAGGCAAAAATACTAAATTGCACAAATTTTCAGCCATTTGTTTCCAGTAGCCTACAATTTTTCTCGAACCATTCACATACACTTATTTTTTAGAACTACCAGCGAATCGCAAGTGAGCTACAAGCAACCTGAAAATCATTCCATCGCATGCTACATACATAAATAATCATTTTTGTTGTTGCACGTGACAACATAGCAAACTGCAGGAGATGATGGTTACACAGTCGATGAACAAGTGAACCGCTCGGACATAAACAATAAACCGATAACAGTGCAGCAATGAACCTCTCACAGCCACAACGCAAAAAGGAAACAAACAGGCATGTACTACACAAAGCAACTCGTGGGCGTTGCAACCTTGTGCGCCGAGGACGAAGTGAGTTGCAACTGCACAAGTTTTTCGCATCTGCTCGAAGTAGATAGCCACAGAAACGGTGCTTTGATGCTCCAGAGCACCACTGAGGACCAGAACTGTACACATGAGAAAACTGAAACGCATGAAGAGAAAAGGGGAGCTGCGCGCATGAGAAAAATGTGCTGCGCCCGAGCCATGGGAGAGGCAGATCCAGGAAGGGAGGCAGAGGGGTGGCCTGCTCGGGTTGGATATGCAGGGAAGAGGCATGGGAAAGGAGGTGGTTCGGTTGCGTGGGAGAGGGGGGGTGGGGCGGCGCCGGGCGGGAGGGTGGTTCGGCGGCGCGGGGGAGGGGGTTGTGCAACGGCGCGGGGCATGGAGGTGGGGCGGCGCCACACAGGAGTGGTGCGTCAGCGCGAGGCAGGGGTTTGGTGTGGCGGCGCTGTGAGGAGGAAGAAGGAGAGGAGGGCGGCCTGCCGGAGTTGCTCTGGCAGTCCTGTGCGGGGGCGGTGCAGATCGGCTGCTGGCCCGTGGAGAGGCGGGGGTGGGGTGGCCGGGCGGCGTGTCGGGAAGGGGTGGGTGGCCTACTGGGCGGCGCTTTGGGAGGGGGAGGGTGGCCGGTCGGGCAGCGCATTGGGAGGGGGTGGGTGGCCGGGCGGTGCGTTTGGAGGGGGTGGGTGGCCGGCCTGGCGGCGCCTCGGGAGGTGGTGGTCAGCCGGGAGGGGGAAAGTGGTGGGCGTGGGGCGGAAGTGATGGGGGTGGGTGGGGATCGACGGGTGGGTTCTGGGTTGTATGGGCTGGCGGGTTGTTTTGTTAGGTTCGGGGCGGGTCCGGTGTTATCAGAATAAGGTTTTGGTGTTATTAGAATAAGGTCTTAAGGGGTGTTATTAGAATAGACCCACCATTAATTACCCACGTCTTTCCGCAAATGATTACGCCTCCCATGGTTGTTTCACAAATATACCCGACTTACTTGCCAGGGGCTCGGTTCGGCAACAAATGAGTTGCCAACAAAGTCTGAACAGCTTTCACAGCGTGCTTCGGTGACGCGACTTTGGCCTTATATGCATCAGCTCCGAATCATTCCCTATGCCTCAGCCATAAGTTCTATAAAGTATGCCATGCTGTGTACCAGACCTATTCTATACCCTGCCCTGAGTTTGGCAAGGGAGGACAATAGTGATCTAGGAGTAGATCACTGGACATTGGTCAAAATTATCCTTAGTGGAATAAGATATGGTTCTCGATTATGGAAGTGACAAAAGGTTCGTCGTAAAGGGTTACGTCGATGCAAATTTTGACACTGATCCAGATGACTCTAAATATCAATCTGGATACATATTGAAAGTGGGAACAATAAGCTAGAGTAGCTCTGTGCAGAGCATTGTTGACATAGAAATTTGCAAAATACTTACGGATCTGAATGTGGCAGACCCGTTGACTAAAATTCTCTCACAAGCAAAACATGATCACACCTCAGTACTCTTTGGGTGTTAATCACATAGCGATGTGAACTAGATTATTGACTCTAGTAAACCCTTTGGATGTTGGTCACATGTTGATGTGAACTATGGGTGTTAATCACATGGTGATGTGAACTATTGATGTTAAATCACATGGCGATGTGAAGTATATTATTAGCTCTAGTGCAAGTGGGAGACTGAAGGAAATATGCCCTAGAGGCAATAATAAAGTTATTATTTATTTCGTTATATCATGATAAACGTTTATTATTCATGCTAGAATTGTATTAACCAGAAACATAATACATGTGTGAATACATAGATAAACAGTATGTCACTAGTATGCCTCTACTTGACTAGCTCGTTGAATCAAAGATGGTTAAGTTTCCTAGCCATAGACATGAGTTGTCATTTGATTAATGGGGTCACATCATTAGGAGAATGATGTGATTGACTTGACCCATTCCGTTAGCTTAGCACTTGATCATTTAGTTTGTTGCTATTGCTTTCTTAATAACTTATACATGTTCCTATGACTATGAGATTATGCAACTCCCGTTTACCGGAGGAACACTTTGTGTGCTACCAAACGTCACAATGTAACTGGGTGATTATAAAGGTGGTCTACAGGTGTATCCAAAGGTATTTGTTGGGTTGGCGTATTTCGAGATTAGGATTTGTCACTCCGATTGGCGGAGAGGTATCTCTGGGCCCTCTCGGTAATGCACATCACTTAATCCTTACAAGCATTGCAACTAATGAGTTAGTTGCGGAATGATGTATTACGGAATGAGTAAAGAGACTTTCCGGTAACGAGATTGAACTAGGTATTGAGATACCGGCGATCGAATCTCGGGCAAGTAACATACCGATGACAAAGGGAACAATGTATGTTGTTATGCAGTCTGACCGATAAAGATCTTTGTAGAATATGTGGGAGCCAATATGAGCATCCAGGTTCTGCTATTGGTTATTGACCGGAGACATGTCTCGGTCATGTCTACATAGTTCTCGAACCCATAGGGTCCGCACGCTTAAAGTTTCGGTGACAATTGTATTATGAGTTTATGTGTTTTGATGTACCGAAGGAGTTCGGAGTCCGGATGAGATCGGGGACATGACGAGGAGGCTCGAAATGGTCGAGACGTAAAGTTCGATATATTGGACGACTATATTCGGACATCGGAAAGGTTCCGAGTTATTCGGGTATTTCGGGAGTACCGGGGAGTTACGGGAATTCGTATTGGGCCTTAATGGGCCATACGGGAAAGAAGAGAAAGGCCTCAAAGGGTGGCCGCACCCCTCCCCATGGGCTGGTCCGAATTGGACTAGGGAGGGGGGCGCCCCCTTCCTTCCTTTTCCCTTCCCTTTCCTTCCCTCCTACTCCTACTACTTGAAGGGCTCATAGTTCTACTAGGAAAGGGGGAATCCTACTCCCGGTGGGAGTAGGACTCCCCTAGGGCGCGCCATAGAGAGGGCCGACCCTCCCCCTCCTCCACTCCTTTATATATGGGGGCAGGGGCACCCCAAAGACACAACAATTGATTTCTTGATCTCTTAGCCGTGTGCGGTGCCCCCTC
Source organism: Triticum aestivum (assembly GCF_018294505.1). Taxonomy (NCBI): domain Eukaryota; kingdom Viridiplantae; phylum Streptophyta; class Magnoliopsida; order Poales; family Poaceae; genus Triticum; species Triticum aestivum. Next base: position 130,389,194 of record NC_057797.1, on the reverse strand, counting down.
CACCATAATCCACCTCGGTCATATCGTAGAGGTGCTTAGGCGAAGCCCTGCGTCGGTAGCAACATCATCACCGTCACCACGCCGTCGTGCTGACGGAACTCTCCCGTGAAGCTCTGCTGGATCGGAGTTCGCGGGACGTCATCGAGCTGAACGTGTGCTGAACTCGGAGGTGCCGTGCGTTCGGTACTTGGATCGGTCGGATCGTGAAGACGTACGACTACATCAACTGCGTTGTGCTAACGCTTCCGCTTTCGGTCTACGAGGGTACGTGGACAACACTCTCCCCTCTCGTTGCTATGCATCACCATGATCTTGCGTGTGCGTAGGAATTTTTTTGAAATTACTACGTTCCCCAACACAATTGTAGCCTCTTTAGATAAGTAAGAGTGTCGAACCCAACGAGGAGCTAAAGGTAGAACAAATATTCCCTCAAGTTCTATCGACCACCGATACAACTCTACACACACTTAACGCTTGCTTTACCTAGAACAAGTATGAAACTAGAAGTACTTTGCAGGTGTGATACTAGAACTACTTTACAAGAATAAAACTAGAAGTACTTTGCAAGATAATAAAGAGCACGTAAATAAAATCTAGGGGGTCTTTAGATAAAGATGCAACTTAGTTAGTTTTAGTAGAGAGCTTTTGTCAACAAGAAAGTTATTTGTCCCTAGGCAATCAATAACAAGTATTGGTAATCATTCTTGCAATTTTATCTGAGGGAGAGGCATGAGTTAACTTACTTTCTCTACTTGGATCATATGCACTTATGATTGGAACTCTAGCAAGAATCCGCAACTACTAAAGATCATTAAGGTCGTGAAACCCAACCATAGCATTAAGTATCAAGTCCTCTTTACTCCCATACATCATAGCCCACCTACTCGGGTTTAAGTTTCTGTCACTTTCGCAACCCACCATAAGCAAAGCATGAACATATTGCAACACCCTACAGCGAGGGCCCCTCACGTTTGTGCGAGACGGAGGGTACCGTAGGACAGCACCATAAAAAATACAATCATACCAACCAAGATCACGATTAACCCATAGGACAAAACAGATCTACTCAAACATCATAGGATAACCATAGATCATTGGGAAATAATATATGGAGTTGAGCACCATGTTTAAGTAGAGATTACAGCTGGGGGAAGAGGTGTTACACCGCTGCATAGAGGGGGAGAGAGTTGCTGTTGACGGTAGCAAGATTGTTGATGTAGATCGTCGTCTCGATCGTTGCCCCCGGTGGCACTTCGGCGCCACCGGAAGCGAGGGGGAGAGAGCCCCCCTACTTCTTCTTCATCCTTGGCCTCCCCCTAGATGGGGAGGAGAATTCCCTCTCTGGTCCATGGTCTCCTATGGTGGCGGAGGGGCGGGAGCCCCTCTGAGATTGGATCTCCCTCTCTGTTCTCTTCTGTTTCGCGTGCCCCAGATCTGGCCCTTCACCATTTCTTAAATTCCCGGAGATCCGTAACTCCGATTGCGCTGAAATTTTTACACGATTTTTTTCCACAAATATCTTTCTTACACAAGTAGAAGGGCACGAAGCGACCTTCAAGGAGGGCACAAGACACATGTGCACGCCAGGGGTGCCTGGCGCGCCCTGGTGGGTTGTGGGCTCTATGGGCCCAGTTTGCATTAATTCCACCTCCTAAAAATCACATATATTCCAAAATAATTATCCGTAAATTTATATCGCGTTTGGACTTTGTTTGATATGGATTTTCTGCGAAACAAAAACATGCAATAAACATGAACTGGCACTAGGCACTGGATAAGTTAGTCCAAATAAATCATATAAAAAGTTGCCAAAATTATGTAAAAGTTGAATAATATTGGCATGAAACAATCAAAAAATATAGATACGACGGAGACGTATCAGGTGTCAATCGGTGTTAGGATAACCTAGGAAGAAATCGGTCTTCTACGTGATCTCTATTTTGGTTGTTTTGAGGACGTGGTATCTTGTCCGAAAACTACTATGTTTCAATATGAGACATCAATATATACAAATCCACTGGCAATATCATCGTAGTCTATTTGTTTTTCTACATGTACGCCTGCCATGAAGACTTCCAAGAAGCAGAGGAGGAAGCTGCCGACTACGGAGCTGCTGAACGAGCTGGTTTGGGAGATCCTGATTCGGTTGCCGGTGGAGTCACTCCTGCGTGTCAAGCCTGTCAGCAAGGCCTGGCGCACACTTATATCCGACCCCTCCTTCATTCAGTCGCACCTCCAGCTATCCGCCTCCAAATGGGAGCAGAAGCCATCTTGCTGATCACCCCGCATAGCCTCGACCGTGTCGTTGATACGTCCATTTTGCATCATGTTTTCTTACTGTTATTTACAATGTTTTTATCCATAATAATGCTTTTTGGAGTAATTCTAATGCCTTTTCTCTCATAATTTGCAAGGTACATGCCAAGAGGGAGAATTCCAGCTGCTAGAAATCTGGACCTGAAAAAGCTACGCCAGGCCACCTATTTTCCATAACTCCAAATGAGCTGAAACTTTACGGAGAATTTTTGATGGACTATTTAAGAAATGCTGGAGCCAATAAACACCAAAGGGGGGCCACCAGGTGGGCAAAACCCACCTAGGCATGCCAGGCCCCCCTGGCACGCCCTGGTGGGTTGTGGCCTCCTCGGCCCACCTCCGGTGCCCATATTCTGGTATATAAGTTATTTTAACATAGAAAAATAAAATAAGAAGAAGACTTTCGGGATGGAGCGCCGCTGTCTCAAGGCGGAACTTGGGCAGGAGCACTTTTGCCCTTCGGCGGAGCGATTCTGCCGGGGGAACTTCCCTCCTGGAGGGGAAATCATCGTCATCATCATCACCAACAACTCTCCCATCTTGGGGAGGGCAATCTCCATCAACATCTTCACCAGCACCATCTCATCTCAAATCCTAGTTCATCTATTGTATTCAGTCTTGTTACCGAAACTATAGATTGTTGCTAGTGGGTGACTAGTAGTGTTGATTACATCTTGTAGTTGATTATTATATGGTTTATTTGGTGGAAGATTATATGTTCAGATCCATTATGCATATTAATACCCCTCTGATCATGAGCATGTTGATGATTTGTGAGTAGTTACTTTTGTTCTTGAGGTCAAGGGAGAAATCATGTTGCAAGTAATCATGTGAATTTGATATGTGTTTGATATTTTGATAGTATGTATATTGTGATTCCCTTAGTGGTGCCATGTGAACGTCGACTACATGACACTTCACCATATTTGGGCCTAAGGGAATGCATTGTGTAGCAGTAAATAGATGGTGGGTTGCGAGAGTGACAGAAACTTAAACCCTAGTTTATGCACTATTCTGTAAGGGACCAATTGGATCCTAGAGTTTAATGTTATGGTTAGAATTTATTCTTAATACTTTTCTCGTAGTTGCGGATGCTTGCGGGAGGGTTAATCATAAGTAGGAAATTTTTTAAGTAAGAACAGCACCTAAGCACCGGTCCACCCACATATCAAATTATCAAAGTAGTGAACACAAATCAAACCAACATGATGAAAGTGACTAGATGAAATTCCCGAGCACCCTCAAGAACGCTTTGCTTATTACAAGAGACCATTTTGGCATGCCCTTTGACTCAAGAGGATTGGGCTACCTTGCTGCATACTTGTTGCTACTATCGTTACTTGCTCGTTACAAATTATCTCGCTATCAAACTACTCGCTACTTACAGTTTCAACACTTGCAGACATTACCTTACTGAAAACTACTTGTCATTTCCTTCTGCTCCTCGTTGGGTTTGACACTCTTACTTATCGAAAATATCTACAATTGATCCCCTATACTTGTGGGTCATCAAGGCTATTATCTGGCACCGTTGCCGGGGTGCGAAGCGCCTTTGGTAAGTGGAATTCGGTAAAGAAACATTTATATAGTGTGCTGAAATTTATTGTTACTTGCTACTATGGAAAACAATCCTTTGAGGGGTTTGTTCGGGGTATCTTCACCTCGTCCATCAACCTACTGCACCTATTGAAAATGTTGAATATGAAATTTCTTCGGGTATGATAGAACAACTACTAGCTAATCCTTATGCAGGAGATGGAACCAAACATCCTGATATGCACTTGATATATGTAAAACAAATTTGTGGATTGTTCATGCTTGCAGGTTTACCCGGAGACGAGGTGATGAAAAAGGTTTTCCCTTTATCTTTGAAAGGAAAAGTGTTGGTATGGTATAGGCTATGCGATGATATTGGATCATGGAATTGGAATCGTTTAAAATTGGAGTTTCACCAAAAAATATCCTATGCATCTAGTTCATCATGATCGGAAGGAGAAAGTATATATTGGCCTCGTGAAGGAGAAAGTATCGCTCTAGCTTGGGGGAGGCTTAAGTCAATATTATATTCATGCCCCAATCATGAGCTCTCAAGAGAAATCATTATCCAGAACTTTTATGCTCGGCTTTCTCGTAATGATCAAACCATGCTGGATACTTCTTGTGCTGGTTCTTTTATGAAGAAAACTATTGAATTCCGATGGGATCTTTCGGAAAGAATTAAACGCAACTATGAAGATTGGGAACTCGACAAAGGTAAAGAGTCAGGTATAAATCTTAAATATGATTGTGTTAAATCTTTTATGGATACCGATGCTTTTCAAAAGTCTAGCACTAAATATGGACTTGACTCTGAGATAGTAGCCTCCTTTTGTGAATCATTTGCTACTCATGTTGAACTCCCAAAAGAGAATTGGTTTAAATATCACCCACCTATTAAAGATGGAATTGAAGAACAAGTACCGGTTAAAGAATAAACTTTACTTTATAATGTTGATCCAGTTGTTCCTACTGCTGATATTGAGAAACCACCTTTTCCTGTTAGGATAAAGGAACATGCTAAAGTTTCAATTGTGGTTAACAAAAGCTATGTTAGAACACCTAAACCTGATGAACAAATTAGAGTTGAACCTAATATTGTTATGGTTAAAGATCTCTTACAAGAAGATGTAGATGGGCGTGTTATCTATTTCTGTGCAGAAGCTGCTAGAATTGTCAAACCCGAAAAAGGGATAAAAATAGACCAGTTGTTGGTCTGCCTGTCATTTCAGTTAAAATAGGAGATCACTGTTATCATGGTTTATGTGACATGGGTGCTAGTGTGAGTGCTATTCCTCACTCCTTATATCAAGAAATTATGAAAGACATAGCACATGTTGAGTTAGAAAACATAGATGTTACTATTAAACTTGCCAATAGAGATACCATATCACCAATTGGGATTGTTAGAGATGTTGAAGTCTTGTGTGGGAAAGTAAAATAGCGTACTAATTTTCCTGTTCTTGGTTCCTCACAAGATGACTTCAGTCCCATTATCTTTGGTAGAACTTTTGTTGAACACAGTTAATGCTAAGATAGATTGCCAGAAACAAACTGTGGGTGTTAGCTTTGGTGTGGAGTCTCATGAGTTTAATTTTTCCAAGTTTAGTAGAAATCATCATGAAAAAAATTGCCTAGTAAGGATGAATTAATTAGTCTTGCTTCTATTGCTATGCATGAAAGAAATGAAATAGATAAGATTTGCATATGCATGAAAGAAATGAAATAGATAAGATTTGCATATGCATGAAAGAAATGAAATAGATAAGATTTTCTTTGAACAACGTCCTCTGCTTAAACACAATTTGCCTATTGAAACTCTAGGAGGTCCTCCTCCACCTAAAGGCGATCCTGTGTTTGAATTAAAATAATTGCCAGACACTTTGAAATATGCTTATCTTGATGAAAACAAAAATATATCATGTTATTATCAGTGCTAACCTTTCAGAACATGAAGAAGAAAGATTATTGAAATTTCTAAGGAAGCACCGAGCTGCTATTGGATATACTCTTGATGATTTAAGGGCATTAGTCCCACTCTATGTCAGCACGAAATTAATATGGAACCTGATGCTAAACCAGTTGTTGATCATCAACGTCGGTTAAACCCGAAGATGAAAGAGGTGGTAAGAACAGAAGTATTAAGACTTCTGGAAGCAAGTATAATCTATCCTCTATAGCTGATAGTAGATGGGTAAGCCATGTTCATTGTGTCCCTAAGAAAGGAGGTATAACTGTCGTTCCTAATAATAAGAATCAGCTTATTCCACAAAGAATTGTTACATGCTATAGAATGGTAATTGATTTCAGAAAATTAAACAAAGCTACTAGAAAATATCATTACCCTTTGCCTTTTATTGATGAAATGCTTGAAAGATTGTCTAAGCACACACCCTTTTGCTTCCTTGATGGATATTCCGGCTTTTCACAAATACCTATTTCTCAACCTGGCCAAGAAAAGACCACTTTTACTTGTCCTTTTGGAACCTATGCTTATAGACGTATGCCTTTTGGTTTATGTAATGCACCTTCTACCTTTCAAAGATGCATGATGGCTATATTCTCTGACTTCTGTGAAAAGATTGTTGAGGTTTTCATGGATGACTTCTCTGTTTATGGGAAGTCTTTTGATGTTTGTTTAAGCAATCTTGATCGAGTTTTGCAGAGATGTGCACAAACAAATGTTGTCTTGAATTGGGAGAAGTGCCACTTTATGGTTAATGAAGGCATTGTCTTGGGTCATAAAATTTCTGAAAGAGGTATTGAAGTGGACCAAGCTAAGGTTGATGCAATTGAGAAAATGCCATGTCCTAAGGACATAAAAGGTATTTGTAGTTTCCTAGGTCATGCTGGTTTTTATAGGAGGTTTATTAAAGACTTTTCTAAAATTTCTAGGCCTCTCACTAGTCTTCTGCAAAAGGATGCTCCTTTTGTTTTTGATGATGATTGTTTAGAAGCCTTTGAAACACTCAAGAAAGCCTTAATTTCTGCACCTATTGTTCAACCACCTGATTGGAACTCACCTTTTGAAATTATGTGTGATGCTAGTGATTATGTTGTTGGTGTTATTCTAGGACAAAGAATTGATAAGAAATTGAATGTTATTCATTATGCTAGTGAAACTCTAGACAGTGCTCAAAGAAATTGTGCCACTACTGAAAAATAATTCTTAGCAGTGGTGTTTGCTTGTGATAAGTTTAGACCTTATATTGTTGATTCCAAAGTAACTGTTCACACATACCATGCTACTATTAAATATCTTATGGAAAATAAAGATTCTAAACATAGACTTATTTTTTGGGTTCTCTTGCTACAAGAATTTGATTTGCATATTGTTGGTAGAAAAGGAGTTGAGAACCCCGTAGCTGATAACTTGTCTAGGCTTGAAAATGTGCTTGATGACCCACTTCCTATTCATGATAGTTTTCCTGATGAGCAGTTAGCCCAATAAATGTTGCTAATAGTACTCCTTGGTATGCTGACTATGCTAATTACATTGTTGCTAAATATTTGCCACCTAGCTTTACTTACCAACAAAAGAAAAAATTCTTCTATGATTTAAGACATTACTTTTCGGATGACCCACATCTTTATAAAGGAGTAGATGGTATTATTAGATGCTGTGTACCTGAGCATGAACTGGGACAAATTCTACGGAAATGTCACTCCAAACCATATGGAGGGCATCATGCTGGAGATAGAACTGCTCATAAGATATTGCAATCTAGATTTTATTGGCCTACTCTCTTCAAGGATGCTCGTAAGTATGTCTCATCTTGTGATGAATGCCAAAGAATAGGTAATTTTGGTAAGCGTCAAGAAATGTCTATGAACTATTCTCTTGCTGTTGAACCATTTGATGTTTGGGGATTTGATTACATGGGACCTTTTCCTTCTTCTAATGGGTATACACACATTTTGGTTGCTGTTCATTATGTTACTAAATGGGTAGAAGCTATTCCAACTAGTAGTGCTGATCACAACAGCTCTATTAAAATGCTCAAGGAAGTTATTTTCCCAAGGTTTGGAATCCCTAGATACTTAATGACTGATGGTGGTTCACACTTTATTCATGGTGCTTTCCGTAAAATGCTTGCTAAGTATGATGTTAACCATAGAATTGCATCACCCTATCATCCTCAGTCTAGTGGTCAAGTTGAGCTTAGCAATAGAGAAATAAAATTAATTTTGCAAAAGACTGTCAATAGGTCCCAGAAGAATTGGTCTAATAAATTATATGAGGCACTTTGGGCTTATAGGACAGCATATAAAAATCATATGGATATGTCTCCTTATAAAATGGTTTATGGAAAAGCTTGTCATTTACCTCTTGAGTTAGAACATAAAGCATACTGGGAAGTTAAAGAACTCAACTATGATTTCAAACTTGCTGGTGAAAAGAGGTTATTTGATATAAGCTCATTAGATGAATGGAGAACCCAAGCTTATGAAAATGCAAAGTTATTCAAAGAAAAATTTAAAAGATGGCATGACCAAAGAATTCAAAAACATGAGTTTAAAGTCGGAGAATATGTACTTTTCTACAACTCTCGTTTCAGATTCTTTGCAGGTAAAATCCTCTCAAAATGGGAAGGCCCTTATGTCATCAAGGAGGTTTACCGGTCTGGAGCCATCAAAATAAATAATTTTGAAGGCACTAACCCGAAGGTTGTCAACGGGCAACGAATAAATCATTATATCTCAGGTATGCCTATTAATGTTGAAAGCAATATGTCCAAACTTTGACACCGAAAGAACACATAGAAGAGTCCTTCCGGAATACTCCAGAATCGTCAAAATAAGGGGGTACATGATACAGTAAGTAAACAAACTCTGAAAAATCCGCAAAAATATTTTCTGTCAGTTTTGGTATATTTTAGAATTTTGGAAATAATGAAACTTCCAGGAAGCGTCCCCTGGTGGGTACAAGACACCAGGGCGTGCTAGGCACGCCTGGCGCGCCCAGGTGGGTTTTGCCCACCTGGGGCACCTTCCGGACTCCATTTTTCTTCTGTATACTTGTACTACAAGATAAAAATTATATATATACTTCCCGAACCTGTTAACCACTGTATCGCGAAGAAATCATATGTTCCCTTTTCTTGCTATTTTTGGTCAGATTTATCAAGCCAGGCATCATGTCTTCCTACTCCTTCAACAACATGGAAGAAGATGCTTGGCTGATGAAGATCAAGACAAAAAGGGAGGAGCCTACGGACGCCGTCAAGGAGAACTGAGTATCGGGTATGTGCACTCCCCTTGGCTTCCGCCAAGCTTGGGGGAGGTGCCCCTGTATCGTATCATCCCACTATCTTTTTGCTTTTACTTATCTTAGTTTAATCTTTGGCTTAGATGAATAAAGTTTAGTTCGATCTTTTCTTCTTTGAGAACTTACTTAGGGGTATATCATTGTTATCGTGTGCAAGTTATATAATAAAGTTAGCTCGAGTTTTTACTTTTTTTACTTTGATGTTGCAAATAAGGAAAAGAAAAATAGAAAGCAAGCAAACAAAATAAAGGAAATAAATCAATAAGATCATATACTAATCCTATGGTAGGTGATAGCACCACATAAGGAAAAGTATAAGTAAGAAAATTTTATTAGAGATTGACAAGCATATCATTGGTCAGCAATGCAACTCATGAAAGAATTAATAAGGGAAGGGAAGATTCACATATAAATATACTATCCTAGAAATCTTTTGTGATTGTGAGCCCTCATCAAAATATTATATGCCAAAATTGTTGACGTTGGACAAGGAAGACAACGTAATAGTTTATGTATGTTTATATTCACATAGAAGTCATATTGTCATAGAACCTTTAACATGTGATGCTTGTCCCCTATCTTTCCTAGCCAAAAATTCCGCACTAAGCAGAGATACTACTTGTAGATCCAAAAAACCCTTAAACCCAAATCTTTTTCAAGTGTCCACCATACCTACCTAGGGATTAAGCAAGATCCCTCAAGTAAATTTTCATCGGTGCAAAAAGGCAATAAAAATTTCTTCTAAATATGTGAGAACATTTAGTGTAAGAGAAAACTGAGCATTGCACGAACTTGGATGACAAAGAATAAAAGCGACAGACTGCATAATAAAGGTTGTCATCTTAAGGGGCAATGTAACGTGACGTTTGATGACCCACAAGTATAGGGGATCTATCGTAGTCCTTTCGATAAGTAAGTGTGTCGAACCCAACAAGGAGCAGAAGGAAATGACAAGCGGTTTTCAGTAAGGTATTCTCTGCAAGCACTGAAATTATCGGTAACAGATAGTTTTGTGATAAGGTAATTTGTCATGGGTAACAAGTAACAAGAGTAAATAAAGTGCAGCAAGGTGGCCCAATACTTTTTGTAGCAAAGGAAAAGCCTGGACAAACTCTTATATAAAGGAAAATGCTCCCGAGGACACATGGGAATTATCGTCAAGCTAGTTTTCATCACGCTCATATGATTCGCGATCATTACTTTGATAATTTGGTATGTCTGTGGACTGGTGCTTGGGTACTTCCCTTCCTTGGACAAGCATCCCACTTATGATTAACCCCTCTTGCAAGCATCCACAACCACAAAATAAGTATTAAGGTAAACCTAACCATAGCATGAAACATATGGATCCAAATCAGCCCCTTACGAAGCAACGCATAAACTAGGGTTGAAGCTTCTGTCACTCTAGCAACCCATCATCAACTTATTACTTCCCACTGACTTCCTCTAGGCCCAAATTGTAATGCCCCAAGACCGGAGCTTCAGATGTCTTCCAGGGTTTCCGGGTTTTTCGTCATGTGAGTTTGTTTGGTCCGTTGCATTTAATCTTTGCATCATGTGCATTGCATCATGTCATCATGCCATCATCTCATAAATCTTTTGCATCTCAACTAAATAAATCATATGGATCTTCGATCCATTTAAAACGAGGGAAGGATGACTTCTCTTTATAATATATCCTCCCGATATTAGTGCAGCTATTATAAAATAATCCATTCTGATGGAATCACCAAAAACACACTTGCAAATTTCCCCATGCCTTTGTTATCTCGTTGCTTGACCGCGAACCTTGCCATTTATTCTTTCATCATTTCCCGGAGCTCTACCAAAATTCTCAACATTTTTTGGAAACTCCTAGGACCTAGTCCTAGTTCAAACCCATTTGAATTAAATTCAAATGAGTTTGAATTTACATCTTCCAATCTTGGCTTTTTCTATTTTCTCGGAACAAGCGTATTTTTGTGAGTTCGGGAAAATTATCCCCTTGTCCAAAATCTTTTCCTAAACCTCTCTTTCTTTTCCTCTTTTTTTGGTCTTTTCTGCTAAAGTAATAAGAGAGAGGAGGAAGAGAGAAGCCCAGCCGCCACTTGTGTCCAGCCAGGACCATTTTGGCCCAACTAACAGCCCAGTCATCCCCATTTTAACCCTAGCCTCCTCCCGATCCCCTCGCTCTCTCCCTCGATGCCCCCTCCTGCGCCGCCAGAGACACCCATCACACGAACCCCATCTTCCTCCCATGGCGCCCGCTCCTCATCTCTCCATCCTCGCGCTGCACCCCTCGTCCCGATCCCCTCGCCTCCTTCCTCCTCGATACGGCCCGCCGCCGGCGCCCTGCAGCCGCCGCCGTCTTGCCGCTATGCTGCGCCCCACCTTCATGGCCGCCGCACCGCGCCTCGCCGCCCGGATGTTACTTCGCCCCGCCGCGTGACCTCGCTGGTCGAGCACGCCGACCCGCAGCCAAGTCCTCCCCACGCCACCACCGGAGGGGCCAACTCCGGTGGCTCCGGCGTCCGCGCCATGCTGTCATCAGGTCTCGAGTTCCCCCGTAGCAGCACCCGACCCCGCGCTCGTCTCCTCGCCGGCGACCAGTCGCCACCAGCTACTCCGACGCCTCCCCGAACGCGCCTTCCGGCCTCCCTGCTCCCTGCTCCGGCCGCTGCTTCACGACTAGGCCGACCCTACTCCACCGGCATCCTCCCGACTTGCTTCACCTCCTGGCAGGCAACAGCAGCATCCACCTCGCCCCTCGTTGGCCTTCGAACCCTTGCTCGACGCCAAGACCGCAGCTCCTTGTCTCCGTGGATGCCAAGTTCTTTTCCATAGACCTCTCCAACACCAGCATACGCCAAGAACAGTTCGTGGATTTCGTCAAGTTCGAGCACCGTTGAACGAGGTCTTTTGCCTTGCTCATTTTGGGACGCGACAAGTTCCTCTTCGGACATGTACAACTACCGCCGACTAGTACAACTACCGTCGCATAAACGAGACCGTCAAGACCGGACCAACAAGTACCCCGAGCACGTCTGTACCTCTACCGTCGACGTGTTTTCGCCAAGTTCCCCTACGAAAACGTGATCCGCTGCCGTCGCAAGAATCGGGACCGACAAGTCCGAAGAAGCAAGTACCACTCCGTACCATGTACGATGACCGTCGCCGAAGACCCGTGTAACGCAAACGTCAAGTTCAACTACCGTCGCATGAACAACTACTTCCCCTTCAAACCATGAACGACTACTTCCTCTACGAATTCGTTCCGCCCTAAACGCACACTTCGAAGGTATAACCCCGAGACGACCGCCCATGAACGAATGCATGGGTGGTGTATGAGATGCTCGTGCTTGCTCCATGCTTGAATTGTCAGTGCACGTTGCCCCTCTTTTGCCTTGTCACCGTCGTCGACCCGTGGGAACCCGGTAACTGGGAGCACCCCGCCGTTCATCACATGACACGCTCCCGTCACACTTGTTCTTTTCCACCGGCATCTCAATCGAGTTTCCGGAACCGGAACGTTGCCGTGGCACCGTTTCCGTTATCGTCGCCGTGGCACCCTTCTCTTTCCGCCATGATGACAAATGCTTCTTAATTTGCTCTTTTCAACTTTTCTTAAAATTGCATAAAACTTGAGCATGTCATCCGCATCATGATTACAACAATTAAGATGTTTAAATTGTTGTTGCAATAAATTACTAAGGCATATGGGGATTTACCGGAATTGTTGTTCGTTACTTCCGACCTCATTTAAACTTGACTAGATAGGTAGTTTTACTTTGCCTCACCTCTTGCCATGTTTAACAACATTTAATATTGTTGAGTACCTAGCCCGAGAGAGAACTAAATAATTGATGTGGTGTTCCGTCAATATGCAACTCGTTGCATATTGAGCTCCACTTAATTTGTAGGATTGTTTGTGCACTTTGCCATGCCATGCTTCATTATACTGGACATGCATCATACTTGTTTGCGCATCGTGCCATGTTGTTGTAGTGGTTGTTTACTATGTTGTTTGCTTCTTTCCAGTGTTGCTTCTTCGGGTTGGTTCCGATAACGTCGTGATTGTGAGGAACCGTTCGACTACGCCCGTTTGTCTTCTTCATGGACTCGTTCTTCTTCCTTGTAGGATTTCAGGCAAGATGATCATACCCTCGAAATCACTTCTATCTTCGCTTGCTTAGTTGTTCACTCTTTTGCTATGCCTATGCTACGATACCTACCACTTGCTTGTCAGCCTCCCAAATTGCCATGTTAAACCTCTAACCCACCTTGTCCTAGCAAACCGTTGTTTGGCTATGTTACCGCTTTGCTCAGCCCCTCTTATAGCGTTGTTAGTTGCAGGTGAAAATTGAAGTTTGTACCTTGTTGGTACATGGATATGTCGTTCCTTGTTGGGACATGTTTACTTGTTGGGATATCACAATATATATTATTTTATTAATGCATCTATATACTTGGTAAAGGGTGGAAGGCTCGGCCTTATGCCTGGTGTTTTGTTCCACTCTTGCCGCCCTAGTTTCCGTCATATCGGTGTTATGTTCCCGGATTTTGCGTTCCTTACGCGGTTGGGCTATAATGGGAACCCCTTGACAGTTCGCCTTAAGTAAAGCTCTTCCAGCAATGCCCAACATTGGTTTTACCATTTGCACTAACAACCTACCACCTTCCCTTGGGTTTTCGCGAGCCCGAGGGTCATCTTTATTTTAACCCCCCGGGCCAGTGCTCCTCTGAGTGTTGGTCCGAACTAGAGTCCCGTGCAGCGCCCCCTCGGGGAAACTCGAGGTTTGGTTTTAGTTGTATGGAGAGCTCATCTGAGTGTGCCCTGAAAAAGAGATATGTGCAGCTCCTATCGGGATTTGTCGGCACATCCGGGCGGTGTTGCTGGTTTAGTTTTACCCTGTCGAAATGTCTTGTTGTACCGGGATACCGAGTCTGATCGGAACGTCTCGGGTGGAGGTCTATTCCTTCGTTGACCGTGAGAGCTTGTCATGGGCTAAGTTGGGACACCCCTCCAGGGATTTGAACTTTCGAAAGCCGTGCCCGCGGTTATGGGAAGATGGGAATTTGTTAACGTCCGGTTGTAGAAAACCTGAAGTTGACCTTAATTAAAATGAATCAACTGCGTGTGTAACCGTGATGGTCTCTTTACGGCGGAGTCCGGGAAGTGAACACGGTTGTTGGAGTTATGCTTGACGTAGGTAGTCCAGGATCACTTCTTGATCATACTTTTATCGACCGTGTTTTGCCTTCTCTTCTCGCTCTCTTTTGCGAATAGGTTAGCCACCATATATGCTAGTCGCTTGCTGCAGCTCCACCTCATACCTTTACCTTACCCATAAGCTTAAATAGGCTTGATCGCGAGGGTGCGAGATTGCTGAGTCCCCGTGGCTCACAGATACTTCCAAAACAAGCTTGCAGGTGCCGATGAGTCCGTGCAGATGACGCAACCAAGCTCAGGAGGAGCTCGATGAAGATCTTGTCCTTTGTGTTGTTTCGTTCTAGTTGATCAGTAGTGGAGCCTAGTTGGGGTCGATCAGGACCTTTGTCGCATTTGGGGTTCTTCTTTTATTTTGGTTCCGTAGTCGGACCATGAGTGTATTTGATTGATGTAATGCTTTATTCATGTAATTGTGTGAAGTGGCGATTGTAAGCCAACTATGTATCTCTTTCCCTTATGTATTACATGGGTTGTGTGAAGATTACCTCACTTGCGACATATGCCTTCAATGTGATTATGTCTCTAAATCGTGCCTCGACACGTGGGAGCTATAGTCGCATCGAGGGTGTTACACAAATAATGGTGAAGTGTCATGTAGTCGACGTTCACGTAACGCCACTAGAGGAGAGACAACATACATCTCATCAAAATATCGAACGAATACCAAATTCACATGACTACTTATAGCAAGAATTCTCCCATGTCCGTAGGAACAAACGTAACTACTCACAAATCAAATTCATGTTCATAATAGGAGGGGTATTAATATGCATAAAGGATCTGAACATATGATCTTCCACCAAATAAACCAACTAGCATCTACTACAAGGAGTAATCAACACTACTAGCAACCCACAGGTACCAATCTGAGGTTTTGAGACAAAGATTGGATACAAGAGATTAATTATGGTTTGAGAGGAGATGGTGCTGGTGAAGATGTTGATGGAGATTGACCCCCTCCCGCTGAGAGGATCGATGGTGATGACGATGGTGATGATTTCCCCCTCCCGGAGGGATGTTTCCCCGGCAGAACAGCTCCGCTGGAGCCCTAGATTAGTTTCGCCAGGTTCCGCCTCGAGACGGCGCTTCGTCCTGAAAGCTTCCTTCTTATTTTTTTCTAGGACGAAAGACTTCATATAGCAGAAGATGGGTACCGGAGGCCTTCCAGGGGGCCCACGAGACAAGGGGGCGTGCCTAGGGGGTAGGGAGCGCCCCCACCCTCGTGGCCAGGGTGTGCACCCCCTTTGGTTGATTCTTCCGCCAATATTTTTTATATATTCCAAAACGTGCCTCCATGAAGTTTCAGGACTTTTGGAGTTGTGCAGAATAGGTCTCTAATATTTTCTCCTTTTCCAGCTGTCGTCATTCTCCCTCTTCATGCAAACCATGTAGAATAAGAGAGAATAGGCATAAGTATTGTGACATAATGTGTAATAACTGAAGGAAATATGCCCTAGAGGCAATAATAAAGTTATTATTTATTTCCTTATTTCATGTTAAATGTTTATTATTCATGCTAGAATTGTATTAACCGGAAACATAATACATGTGTGAATACATAGACAAACAGAGTGTCACTAGTATGCCTCTACTTGACTAGCTCGTTGATCAAAGATGGTTGTGTTTCCTAGCCATAGACAAAGAGTTGTCATTTGATTAACGGGATCACATCATTAGGAGAATGATGTGATTGACTTGACCCATTCCGTTAGCTTAGCACTTGATCGTTTAGTATATTGCTATTGCTTTCTTCTTGAATTACACATGTTCCTATGACTATGAGATTATGCAACTCCCATTTGCCGGAGGAACACTTTGTGTGCTACCAAACGTCACAACGTAATTGGGTGATTATAAAGGAGCTCTACAGGTGTCTCCAAAGGTACATGTTGGGTTGGCATATTTCGAGATTAGGATTTGTCACTCCGATTGTGGGAGAGGTATCTCTCGGCCCTCTCGGTAATGCACATCACTTAAGCCTTGCAAGCATTGCAACTAATGAGTTAGTTGCGAGATGATGTATTATGGAACGAGTAAAGAGACTTGCCGGTAACGAGATTGAACTAGGCATTGAGATACCGACGATCGAATCTCGGGCAAGTAACATACCGATGACAAAGGGAACAACATATGTTGTTACGCAGTTTGACCGATAAAGATCTTCGTAGAATATGTAGGAGCCAATATGAGCATCCAGGTTCCGCTATTGATTATTGACTGGAGACGTGTCTTGGTCATGTCTACATTGTTCTCGAACCCGTAGGGTCCGCACGCTCAAGGTTTCGATGACAACTATATTATGAGTTTATGAGTTTTGATGTACCGAAGGAGTTCAGAGTCCCGGATGAGATCGGGGACATGACGAGGAGTCTCAAAATGGTCGAGACCTAAAGATCGATATATTGGACGACTATATTCGGACATCAGAAAGGTTCTGAGTGGTTCGGGTATTTTTCGGAGTACCGGGGAGTTACGGGAATACGGGAGAAGAAGTATATAGGCCTTATTGGACTTCAGGGGAGAGGGAGAGGCAGGCCGCACGCTCCCCCATTGACTAGTCCAAATTGGACTAGGGGGAGGGGCGGCGCCCCCTCCTTCCTTCTCTTCCCTCTTCGCCTTCCTTGTCTCCTACTCCTACTACTTGGAAGGACTCCTAGTTGGACTAGGAAAGGGGGAATCCTACTCCCGGTGGGAGTAGGACTCCCCTAGGGCGCGCCATAGAGAGGGCCGGCCCTCCCCTCCTCCACTCCTTTATATACGGGGGCAGGGGCACCCCATAGACACACAAGTTGATCTCTAAGATCGTTCTCTTAGCCGTGTGCGGTGCCCCCTTCCACCATAGTCCTCGATAATATTGTAGTGGTGCTTAGGCGAAGCCCTGCGACAGTAGAACATCAAGATCATCACTACACCGTCGTGCTGACGGAACTCTTCCCCGACACTTTGCTGGATCGGAGTCCGGGGATCGTCATCGAGCTGAACGTGTGCTAGAACTCGGAGGTGCCGTAGTTTCGGTGCTTGATCGGTCGGGCCATGAAGACGTACGACTATATCAACCGCGTTGTCATAACGCTTCTGCTGTCGGTCTATGAGGGTACGTAGACAACACTCTCCCCTCTCGTTGCTATGCATCACCATGATCTTGCGTGTACATAGGATTTTTTTGAAATTACTACGTTACCCAACAGTGGCATCCGAGCCTAGGTTTTATGCGTAGATGTCATATGCACGAGTAGAACACAAGTGAGTTGTGGGTGATATAAGTCATACTGCTTACCAGCATGTCATACTTTGGTTCGGCGGTATTGTTGGATGAAGCAGCCCAGACCGACATTACGCGTACGCTTACGCGAGACTGGTTCTACCGACGTGCTTTGCACATAGGTGGCTGGCGGGTGTCAGTTTCTCCAACTTTAGTTTAATCGAGTATGGCTACGCCCGTCCTTGCGAAGGTTAAAACAACACCAACTTGACAAACTATCGTTGTGGTTTTTGATGCGTAGGTAAGAACGGTTCTTGCTAAGCCCGTAGCAGCCACGTAAAACTTGCAACAACAAAGTTGAGGACGTCTAACTTGTTTTTGCAGGGCATGTTGTGATGTGATATGGTCAAGACGTGATGAGATATAAGTTGTTGTATGAGATGATCATGTTTTATTGAAGTTATCGGCAACTGGCAAAATCCTTATGGTTGTCTCTCTATTGCATAAGATGCAAGCGCCCAATAATTGCTTTACTTTATCGCTATGCGATAGCAATAGTTGCAAGAGCAATTGTTGGCGAGATGACCACGTGATGACACATTGATATAGATCAAGATGATGGAGATCATGGTGTCATACCGGTGACGATAGAGATCATGACAGTACTTTGGAGATGGAAATCAAAGGCGCAAGATGATGATGGCCATATCATGTCACATATTTTGATTGCATATGATGTTTATCTTTTATACATCTTATTTTGCTTAGTTTGACGGTAGCATTTTAAGATGAGCTCTCACTAATTATCAAGAAGTGTTCTCCCTAAGTATGCACCATTGCGAAAGTTCTTCGTGCTGAGACACCATGTGATGATCGGGTGTGATAGGCTCTACGTTCAAATACAACGGGTGCAAAATAGTTGCACATGCGGAATACTCAGGTTAAACTTGACGAGCCTAGCATATACAGATATGGCCTCGGAACACGGAGACCGAAAGGTCGAACGTGAATCATATAGTAGATATGATCAACATAGTGATGTTCACCATTGAAAACTACTCCATCTCACGTGATGATCGGACATGGTTTAGTTGATTTGGATCACGTGATCACTTAGATGACTAGAGAGATGTCTGTCTAAGTGGGAGTTCTTAAGTAATATGATTAATTGAACTTAAATTTATCATGAACTTAGTCCTGGTAGTATTTTTCAAATCATGTTGTAGATCTATAGCTCGCGTTGTTGCTTCCCTGTGTTTATTTTGATATGTTCCTAGAGAAAATTGTGTTGAAAGATGTTAGTAGCAATGATGCGGATTGGATCCGTGATCTTAGGTTTATCCTCATTGTTGCATAGAAGAATTATGTCCTTGATGCACCGCTAGGTGACAGACCTATTGCAGGAGCAGATACATATGCTATGAATGTTTGGCTAGCTCAATATGATGACTACTTGATAGTTTAGTGCACCATGCTTAACGACTTGGAATCGGGACTTCAAAGACGTTTTGAACGTCATGGACCATATGAGATGTTCCAGGAGTTGAAGTTAATATTTCAAGCAAATACCCGAGTTGAGAGATATGAAATCTCCAACAAGTTCTATAGCTAAAGATGGAGGAGAATCGCTCAACTAGTGAGCATGTGCTCAGATTGTCTGGGTACTACAATCGCTTGAATCAAGTGGGAGTTAATCTTCCAGATAAAATAGTGATTGACAGAATTCTCTAGTCACCATCACCAAGTTAGTAGAACTTCGTGATGAACTATAATATGCAAGGGATAACGGAAACGATTCCCAAGCTCTTCGTGATGCTAAAATCAACGAAGGTAGAAATCGAGAAAAACATCAAGTGTTGATGGTAGACAAGACCACTAGTTTCAAGAAAAGGGCAAAAGGAAGAAGGGGAACTTCAAGAAGAATGACAAGCAAGTTGCTGCTCAAGTGAAGAAGCCTAAGTCTGGTCCTAAGCCTGAGACTAAGTGCTTCTACTGCAAAGGGATTGGTCATTGGAAGCGGAACTACCCCAAGTGATTGGCGGATAAGAAGGATGGCAAAGTGAACATAAGTATATTTGATATACATGTTATTGATGTGTGCTTTACTAGTGTTTATAGCAACCCCTCAGTATTTGATACTATTTCAGTTGCTAAGATTAGTAACTCGAAACGGGAGTTGCAGAATAAACATAGACTAGTTAAGGGTGAAGTGACGATGTGTGTTGGAAGTAGTTCCAAGATTGATATGATCATCATCACACACTCCCTACACTTTCGGGATTAGTGTTGAACCTAAATAAGTGTTATTTGGTGTTTGCAATGAGCATGAATATGATTTGATCATGTTTATTGTAATACGGTTATTCATTTAAGTAAGAGAATAAATTGTTGTTCTGTTTACATGAATAAAACCTTATATGGTTACACACCCAATGAAAATGGTTCATTGGATCTCGATCATAGTGATACACATATTCATAATATTGAAACCAAAAGATGCAAAGTTAATAATGATAGTGCAACTTATTTGTGGCACTGCTGTTTAGGTCATATTGGTGTAAAGCGCATGAAGAAACTCCATGCTGATGGGATTTTGGAATCACTTGATTATGAATCACTTGGTTCTTGCGAACCATGCCTTATGGGCAAGATGAATAAAGACTCCGTTCTCCGGAACAATGGAGCGAGCAACAGATTTGTTGGAAATCATACATACTGATGTATGTGGTCCGATGAATATTAAAGCTCGCGACAAGTATCATTATTTTCTGACCTTCACAGATGATTTAAGCAGATATGAGTATATCTACTTGATGAAACATAAGCCTGAAACATTTGAAAAGTTTAAAGAATTTCAGAGTGAAGTAGAAAATCATAGTGACAAGAAAATAAAGTTTCTACGATCTAATTGCAGAGACGAAAATTTGAGTTACGAGTTTGGTCTTCAATTAAAACAATGTGGAATAGTTTCACAAACTCATGCCACCTGGAACACCACAGCATAATGGTGTGTCTGAACGTCATAACCGTACTTTATTGGATATAGTGCAATCTATGATGTTTCTTACCGATTTACCACTATCGTTTTGGGGTTATGCATTAGAGACAGCTGCATTCACATTAAATAGGGCACCATCTAAATCCGTTGAGACGACACTATATGAACTGTGGTTTAACAAGAAACCAAAGTTGTCATTTCTTAAAGTTTGGGGTTGTGATGCTTATGTGAAAAAGTTTCATCATGATAAGCTCAAACCCAAATCGGAGAAATGTGTCTTCATAGGATACCTAAAGGAGACAGTTGGGTACACCTTCTATCACAGATCCAAAGGCAAGATATTTGTTGCTTCGAATGGATCCTTTCTAGAGAAGGAGTTTCTCTCGAAAGAAGTGAGTGGGAGGAAGGTAGAACTTGATGAGGTAACTGTACCTGCTCCCTTATTAGAAAGTAGTTCATCACAAAAAACGGTTTCTGTGGCACCTACCCCAATTAGTGAGGAAGTTAATGATGATGATCATGAAACTTCAGATCAAGTTATTACTCAACCTCATAGATCAACCAGAGTAAGATCTGCACCAGAGTGGTACGGTAATCCTGTTCTGGAAATCATGCTACTAGATCATGATGAACCTACGAACTATGAAGAAGTGATAGTGAGCCCAGATTCCGCAAAATGGCTTGAAGCCACGAAACCTGAGATGGGATCCATGTATGAAAACAAATTATGGACTTTGGTTGACTTTCCCGATGATCGGCAAGCAATTGAAAATAAATGGATCTTCAAGAGGAAGACGGATGCTGATAGTAGTGTTACTATCTACAAAGCTAGAATTGTCACAAAAAGGTTTTCGACAAGTTCAAGATGTTGACTACGATGAGAGTTTCTCACTCGTATCTATGCTTAAGTCTGTCCGAATCATGTTAGCAATTGCCGCATTTTATTAAATCTGGCAAATGGATAAACAAAGTTGCACTCTTTAATAGATTTCTTAAAGAAGAGTTGTATATGATGCAACCAAAAGGTTTTGTCAATCCTAAAAGTGTTAACAAAATATGCAAGCTCCAGCGATCCATCTGTGGACTGGTGCAAGCATATCGGAGTTGGAATATGCACTTTGATGAGATGATCAAAGTATATAGTTTTATACAGACTTGTGGTGAAGCCTGTATTTACAAGGAAGTGAGTGGGAGCACTACAGCATTTCTGACAAGTATATGTGAATGACATATTATTGATTGGAAATAATGTAGAATTATTCTGCAAAGCATAAATGAGTGTTTTGAAAGAAGTTCTTCAAAGAAAGACCTCGGTGAAGCTGTTTACATATTAAGCATCAAGATCTATAGAGATAGATCAAGACGCTTGATAAGTTTTTTCAATGAGTACATACCTTGACAATATTTTGAAGTAGTTCAAAAAATGGAACAGTCAAAGAGTTCTTGGTTGTGTTACATGGTGTGAAATTGAGTAAGACTCAAAGCCCGACCACGACAGAAGATAGAAAGAGAATGAAAGTCATTCCCTATGCCTCAGCCATAGGTACTATAAAGTATGTCATGCTGTGTACCAGATCTATTGTATACCCTACACTGTGATAAGCAAGGGAGTACAATAGTGATCTAAGAGTAGATCACTAGACAACGGTCAAAATTATCCTTAGTGTAATAAGGAAATATTTCTCAATTATGGAGGTGACAAAAGGTTCATCGTAAAAAGTTACGTCGATGCAAGTTTTGACACAGATCTGGATGACTCTAAGTCTCG
Source organism: Triticum aestivum (assembly GCF_018294505.1). Classification (NCBI taxonomy): domain Eukaryota; kingdom Viridiplantae; phylum Streptophyta; class Magnoliopsida; order Poales; family Poaceae; genus Triticum; species Triticum aestivum. The sequence continues at coordinate 130,366,896 of NC_057797.1, read as the reverse complement.
ATCTAGATACATATTGAAAGTGGGAGCAATTAGCTAGAGTAGCTCTGTGCAGAGCATTGTAGACATAGAATTCGCAAAATACTTACGGATCTGTATGTGACAGACCCGTTGACTAAAATTATCTCACAAGCAAAACATAATCACACCTTAGCAACCTTTTGGGTGTAGGTCACATGACGATGTGAACTATGGGTGTTAATCAGATGGTGATGTGAACTATTAGTGTTGAATCACATGGCGATGTGAACTAGATTATTGACTCTAGTGCAAGTGGGAGACTGAAGGAAATATTCCCTAGAGGCAATAATAAAGTTATTATTTATTTCCTTATTTCATGACAAATGTTTATTATTCATGCTAGAATTGTATTAACTGCAAAAATAATACATGTGTGAATACATAGACAAACAGAGTGTCACTTGTATGCCTTTACTTGACTAGCTCGTAGATCAAAGATGGTTGTGTTTCCTAGCCATAGACAACGAGTTGTCATTTGATTAACGGGATCACATCATTAGGAGAATGATGTGATTGACTTGACCCATTCCGATAGCTTAGCACTTGATCGTTTAGTATATTGTTATTGCTTTCTTCATGACTTATACATGTTCCTATGACTATGAGGTTATGCAGCTCCCGTTTGCCGGAGGAACACTTTGTGTGCTACCAAACGTCAAACCGTAACTGGGTGATTATAAAGGAGCTCTACAGGTGTCTCCAAAGGTATATGTTGGGTTGGCGTATTTCGAGATTAGGATTTGTCACTCCGATTGTCGGAGAGGTATCTCTGGGCCCTCTCGGTAATGCACATCACTTAAGCCTTGCAAGCATTGCAACTAATGAGTTAGTTGCGAGATGATGTATTACGGAACGAGTAAAGAGACTTGCCGGTAATGAGATTGAACTAGGTATTGAGATACCGACGATCGAATCTCGGGCAAGTAACATACCGATGACAAAGGGAACAACGTATGTTGTTATGCGGTTTGACTGATAAAGATCTTCGTAGAATATGTAGGAGCCAATATGAGCATCCAGGTTCCGCTATTGGTTATTGACCGGAGACGTGTCTCGGTGATGTATACATTGTTCTCGAACCCGTAGTGTCCGCATGCTTAAGGTTTCGATGACAATTATATTATCAGTTTATGAGTTTTGATGTACCGAAGGAGTTCTGAGTCCCGGATGAGATCGGGGACATGACGAGGAGTCTCGAAATGGTCGAGACGTAAAGATCGATATATTGGACGACTATATTCGGACATCGGAAAGGTTCCGAGTGGTTCGGGTATTTTTCGGAGTATCGGGGAGTTACGACAATACGGGAGAAGAAGTATATGGGCCTTATTGGGCTTTAGGGGAGAGGGAGAGGCAGGCCGCGCCCCCCTCCCCCATTGACTAGTCCGAATTGGACTAGGAGGAGGGCGGCGCCCCCTCCTTCCTTCTCTTCCCTCTTCCCCTTCCTTGTCTCCTACTCCTACTACTTGGAAGGACTCCTAGTTGGACTAGGAAAGGGGGAATCCTACTCCCGGTGGGAGTAGGACTCCCCCTGGGCGCGCCATAGAGAGGGCCGGCCCTACCCTCCTCCACTCCTTTATATACGGGGGTAGGGGGCACCCCATAGACACACAAGTTGATCTCTAAGATCGTTCTCTTAGCCGTGTGCGGTGCCCCCTTCCACCATAGTCCTCGATAATATTGTAGTGGTGCTTAGGCGAAGCCCTGCGACAGTAGAACATCAAGATCGTCACAACGCTGTCGTGCTGACGGAACTCTTCTCCGACACTTTGCTGGATCGGAGTCCGGGGATCGTCATCGATCTGAACGTGTGCTAGAACTCGGAGGTGCCGTAGTTTCGGTGCTTGATCGGTCGGGACGTGAAGACGTACGACTACATCAACCGCGTTGTCATAACGCTTCCGCTGTCGGTCTACGAGGGTACGTAGACAACATTCTCCCCTCTCGTTGCTATGCATCACCATGATCTTGCGTGTGCGTAGGATTTTTTTGAAATTACTACGTTACCCAACAATAACAGCCCATAATGTAATAAATATCGATATAAAAGCATGATGCAAAATGGACGTATCAACTCCTCCAAGCTTAGACCTCGCTTGTCCTCAAGCGGAAACCGATAACAAAAAATATGTCCACATGTTTAGAGATAGAGGTGTCGATAAAATAAAATACGGACATGAGGGCATCATGATCACTCTTATAACAGCAACATATATTTTCATATGATTTCTTATGCTAAAGTAACACTCTATTCACAATGTCAAGTATGAATCAGAAACTTCATTGAAAACTAACAAACTATGATCTCGGTCATTGAGGCAATTGCAATTTATCATAACATAGGAAAGAGTCAATATAAGAGCTTTTTAGCAAGTCCACATACTCAACTATCATTTAGTTTTTGACAATTGCTAACACTCAAGCAATACTTATGGTTATGAGGTTTTAATCGGACACAGAGAAAGATAGGGGCTTATAGTGTTGCCTCCCAACCTTTTACCTCAAGGGTAATGTCAATAATAATAGTTCATGCTAACTTACATCCAATTGGATATATATATATATATATATATATATATATATATATTAGGATCTTTCCAACACAATGTGCTTGCCAAAGGATAAAACATAAAAAAAAGTGAAGATCATGATGACTCTTGCATAAGGTATAAGACAAAAGTAAAAGATAGGCCCCTCGCAGAGGGAAGCAGAGGTTGTCATGTGCTTTTATGACGAAATCTTAATGCAAAACAACGTCACTTTATATTGGCACTTGTGATATGAACCTTTATTATGAAGTCTGTCGCTTTTATTGCTTCCACATCCACTACAAAAAAAGACACATCGGTGACATTTTGGGCCGAACAAATTTTTTTGGTCATACTTATGACACTTCAATGACGATAATTGGGACAAAACCCGGTATCATCATAGATGTGGTGGGCTCCTACTTCTATGACAAAAAATCATGACAGAAAATGGGATTTTTGTCCTGGGCGGGCCGGAGATGCAGCTGCATGACATTCTTTGGGCCGTCCATGACGGAAAAAACCGTGGTAGAAGCGAGGGCGAGGAAAATATCGGGGTGTTCCCGGTTACGGTGGGTGCTCGGGGCCGAGTGATACATGGAGGTTTGTGCGTTTCTCTCATACACGCACGCGCGTGGGTGCGAGGTGTTGGGCTCTAACTGAACCCGAGCGAGGTGTTCGCCTACTGAACCCGAGCGATTGCACTGCAGGCTACGCGTTACTGAACCCGAGCGATCGATGGCTGTTAACTGAACCCGATCGAGCGATTCCTTCGCTAATGCTACTAACCGAAGCCGATCGATGCTGCCTCTGGATGAATAGTGAGCGTTGTTAGGGGGGTTTGGATGAACAGTTCCCGGTGGGGGTGGATGATCAGGACCCCGTGGTGTTGCCTCTAGATGAGCAGGACCCGATCGATCGAGCCGGTCGGGGCTGGATGAACAGGATCCCGTGGAGGGGTGAATGAACGGGATGACCCCGTGGAGGGCTGGATGAACAGTAGAAGGTGGAGGGATGGATGAACAGTAGCCCGTGGAGGGGTGGTTGAACAGGAGCCCGTGGAGAGGGCTGGTTGAACAGTAGCCGGTGGAGTAGCGTGCGGTGGTGGCAGGATTAACAGGAGCCCGTGGATGAACAGTCGCAGGTGGAGGCTGGAGGAGGTCGATGGTGGATGAACAGTAGCCCATGGAGGCTGGAGGAGGTCGACGGTGGAGATGAATAGTATCTCGTGGAGTCCCGTTTTGTGGTACGCCACACCCCTCCCGATGAACAGGACCCATGTTTCGACCGTAGCGTTCCAACACAAGTCCGATTCCTCTGTTCTGCGGTACGCCACACCCCTCCCGATCAACAGGACTCCGTTTTGACCGTAAGAGGTCCAACACAAGTCCGTTTCCTCCGTTTTGCGGTATGCCAGACCCCTCCCGATGAACAGGATCCCGTTTCGAACATGTCTGGTCGAACACAAGGCCGTTTCCTCCGTTCCGCGGTACGCCAGGCCTCGTTTCCATCGGTTGTTCCATCCAAGACCTCCCGATGAACACGACAACGCATTCCGTTCCGACCCAGCCGGTCGGCTCCCCATGAACACGACAATGATGTTGTTTCTCCATTCCGACCCAGCCATGTACACGAGCCCTGGCCGTACATATGCACGAGTAGGCGTTCGAGACCCCGCCCGTATGTACGTACGTGGACATATTTTCTTTCTTGCATACTGGTTGTTGTACGTACGTGTACATGCTACGTCCGCGCCTCTACTACGACACGTGCACGCCTCTACATCGAGCAGTATGTACGTACACATTCATGACCAGAATGAAAACGCTACATACGCTTCAACCAGGTGGGTCCCGACTATCAGGCACTTCCTTGCGTGCGAAGATATAGCTGGTGGGTCCCAGCAGTCAGGGGGCGAATCGTTTTTTTGCTCGGATGCAATTCAATGTGTGGACATGATGAATAATTTGACCGACGTATACTAGTACTGCTACTGTACTACTTACTAGTCGTATTTAGTGTCACATTTTAACCATATGTTTAACTAACAAGTACGCACTTAAAGCCTAATTGATATATATATATACTTCACATCTCCATCATCCTTATTAGTCATTATTAGTACATCCTGCGCAGGTGAGTTAGGATGCACTTGATCCTAGAAACGTATCTATCCTTCAAACCAGAGGAGTGCTTGAAACTAACAACAATACATAATATCCAACAAAAGAGGGTCGTGCTACAGCAGCAGAATACATGGCTCAGTCTAGATATCAGTATGAATCAAGTTGTGCATATTTTTTGTTGGGATGAACCACATCACCGCATGTCGGGTTTGCAAAAGCCTTCCATCGCATGGAAGCTTGATGACTTTCACACACTGAAGATTATCTGGCAACAAGCTATGTCGACGAATCTCTGGATATGGTGATTCATGAAACCCATGGTATGATGTGTAAACATAGTCCCCCCTAGCGAATGGAAGTTGCATAGCACGGTAATCATCGCCGGTGATATGATTGATGATTGGTTGGATGATCGGATAATTCAGCCCGAGGAACATGGAGTGGTTGCCGAGGCTGTAAACCCGCCTCCAGTTGAATGCGCCTGGCCCAACGGAGCTGGGATCTTTCTCAAACATGAAGCAGCTATAGCCATCAATGTCACGAACGCCCCAGGCATTGTACTGCATGTGGTTTGATGTAATGGTTTAGTCAATTTGGTACGTGCGAATGAGCATCAAATTACCACCGTCAGCTGAACGAGTGATAAACCACCACCCATCGACTAGTATGATTCCAGGTCCTGGAATCATGAAGGCCAACACATTTGCGTCTGCTGCAACAATTCAAATTGGAGACCAAAAGGACAAAAATAAACAATCATGTTCAGAGTATGTGTGGAATTAATATTATTATAACAATGACACATATCATAGACAGAGAATTGCAATGTCGTGGTCATAATGTCAGGACCCCGATTCCAAGTCACATCGATCTAGCCGGTAACACCTCATATCACATTGCAGCCTCACGCACGGTATCCCCATGGGTGTCGCCTTACCATGGCCCGGGACTGTTTGCGCCTTTTGGCTCACGTATATGATAGTGTCGCTAGCATCCATATGACGGAGAACCCGGGCCGACATGGCTAGTCGTGAACCCAAAGCGGCACAGACCTATGGAGACAGGCATACATGAATCACATCGAGCATGTCGGTCATCAGCGAGTGAATCCAGGATGTAGCACTGGGCTAACAGGACTCCAGGGAACCCGGGCTGTAGCAGGCTAGGCAGGACTCCGGATGTCACCGCGTGACATTTCCCAGAAGGGACAGACATAGGAACAAAGTGAAACACATGCCGGCCAGTCAAGTGTCCTGAGCAGTAGTGCTGGGCTAGCAGGACTCCGGTGAACCGGGCTATAGCGGACTACTATGGCTCAAGGAACACTAGACTACATTTCCCCATAAGAAATGCTTCCAAGGATAAACAACTAGATTGTCGGATCCCACACATACCAAGTATTTCAATCATACACACAATATGCTCGATATGTGCAAATACAACATGGCATCACAACAAAACTCTACAACTCAAGTACTTTATTTAAAGGCTCCAGAGAGCCATACATAACATGTTCATACAGGTAGGGGTCACATGACCCGACACTCAAGTCATACAAGCATACAAGCACATGCCGAAGCAAATAGTCTGAGTACAGACACTAGAAAGAAAGAAGGCTTCTCGAAGCCTGTCTGTCTACATAGGGCCCTCCATGGCCAGGATCACCACCTGAGTGGCAAGTCACTCATCTACGTTGAGATCTACATAAAACCCATCGGAGGGGGCGGTGTTGTCGTCTGAAAACAGTAATTAAACAAACATGAGTACAAAGGTACTCAGCAAGTCTTACATCAGAACCTACTATACATGCTCATTCTCAAGAAGGTGGTGGAGTTATTGCAGCAAGCCAGCTTTGACTCTTGGCTAAGCTATCCTACGAGACTCCAATAGTAAAATAGTTTTCGCACACGAATCAACTAATCACCAACACAATACTCCACCAGGGATCCTCCCTCGTCATCCTACGAGAGAGCCATCCTCGGTACTCACACTTATCTTGAGTCTTTTAGTAGTAACCATTAACTTGTCTATGAACTGTATAGGCAACCAAGTAGTCCTTTACCGCGGACGCGGCTATTCGAATAGATGATGTTAACCCTGCAGGGGTGTACTTCTTCATACACGCTTTCACCACTTACCGCCATTTACACGACATGTACTCGGCAACCTTCAAGCGGAGGCCCGACGAGGGTGTCGGCCACGGCCTACCTAAACACTCAAGTCTCTAGTCCAGGTTTATCGCCTATCCAGGTTCCATCTGCAGGGATTACGACCGAGGTTTCCACATACGGCCCTGAACGATGTGAACAGGGTTCCCGAGACACCAAACGGGTGACTCGATACACCGTGCCACGGTGTATCTACAGCAACATAGCCCACCCCTAGGGTCAGCGCTATGCACGGCCGCCAACACATAACCTACAAACACCAGAAACTAGTTGCAACTCCTGGACATAGTACTAGGGTTATTAAGAAGCCGAGAGGGTCCATTGGTTTCGGGCCCAATGTATGTTAGTAACTGAATCTTAAATCAGACATACAGATCTCAGTTCTTAGGGACGGCCTCAATGAAACAACCCACCATGTACTCCTACATGGCCTCTCATCGATACCTTTACCAAAACATGTTCAACACATCCCTCACATTACTGACATAATCATTTCACTCTAGCCCATCACCCAAATGAACCATACCTGACACAACTCTAAGCATAGTAGGCATAGCAAGGTAGGAAACACAAACATGGCTCAATCAACTCCTACACATGCTAGTGGGTTTCATCTAGTTACTGTGGCAATGACAGGTCATGCAGAGGATAAGGGTTCAACCACCCTAGCGCACAGCAGTTTGAAACGATGTTGTCTTAATGCAGTAAATGAGAGCAGAGGCGAGAACATGGGATTGTATCGATATGACAAATGGGGCTGCTTGCCTGATGGAGTGGTAGTAGGGTACTGCCCTTAAGTTGGATACTCGGAGATATCCTCGGAGGCAGAACCTACCACGAAGGACACACAGAACATAATCAACACATGACAATATGCAACAATATGATGCATGCTATGACATGGCAAAATGATGTGTCCTGCCTAATGCAATGTGAAACAAGTTGAAAAGGGTCCATTTGAACCAAAGATTCAAATGGAAGTTAAAGTTCTTATGCATAAAAAGTGTATTAGCTTGTTTCACCTAAACAGCAAGGTTAAAGTGGTTTGTCATGCATGAAACCATTACAGATGGATATATTTAATTTTTCTGATCATTTTTCATATATAATTTGTTTGATTTGGAGCTATGGTTGATTTTCTATGATTTTTAGAAGTTTTGGCTATTTTCTAGAATTTCCTATATAAAAATAAATCCAGAAAAAGAATAATTGCTTCAGCACTGCGTCACTGTGATGTCAGCGAGTAAAAGGCGCCAGGGCCAGTCAAACCTGACTGGTGGGCCCTGTCTGTCAATGACTCAGCTAACTAACAGGATTAAGTTAGTACTAATTAACTGTTAGTGGGGCCTGGGCCCACATGTCAGTGACCTAAACTAACTAAAATTAGTTAACACTAATCCTAAACTAATTAACAGGCTGGCCCCACCTATCATAGGCTGAAGGGGAGAAGTCAACCTGGGCCCACACGTCAGTCTACGGGTCAAAACATGGTCAACTCGCCGGCGACTTGACGCCGGCGATGACAGACGCGGCGGAGGGGCTCGGGTTTTGCCCATAGTCGACCAAATCGACTGTGGTTTGGTCCTACGCGTAGCTGGGGGCAAGCCGCGGCGTTTGGTGGTGGAAGTGGAGCTCGGGGAGGCCGGAAACGACGCCGGCGACGACCTTGGCGGTCGCCAGAGTTCGGGCGAGGATAAACCCGAGGCTACGGGGCACGGCGAGGCGCGGGGAGTGGTGCGTTAGGCTCCTGGAAATGTGGTGAAGTTAGTGGACTAAGTGGCGTGGCCGTGGCATGGCTGGAGCCTCGTCGACGATGAGCTCCATGGTGGCGCATGCGGTCGAACTCTGTGTGCTTTCTATGGTGCACGAGAAGGAGAGCGGAGAGGATAGGGAGGTGGCTAAGCTCACGGCGGTAGCGACGGAGTTGACGGCGAGGTCGGAGACGAGCCGGAGCAAGAGGGGCGGCGGAGGCGATCTGTCCGGCAGGAGGTTGAAGACGAGCTCGGTGAAGACGCTCGGGGGCCTCCGGCGGGTCGTGGCTCGATGGGACGGTCGAGGAGGGAGTGGCGGAGCTTCAGGACACGGTGGAGTGGCGTAGTGACGACGGTGGGCATGGTTACGGCGACGGAACGGCGGCGGCTGCGTCGGCCATGGCGGAGGGGAGCGAGGGAGAGAGGTAGGGGGAATGGACATGTCTAGGGGGTTCGGTGCGTGACGTGGAGGTTGTCCAGGCCAGCAGAGCGGCGAGGGGAGGAAGCAGGGCGGCGGGCAGCTGCGTGGCATGCACTGGTGCCGGTGTCGAGCAGCTGCCTGCCTGCCTGGCCAAGCCAAGCAGCTCGCTGGAGCGTTGGCGGGGCTGGGCCGGCAGGTGGGCCTGCTGGGTGGGCGCCAGGTAAGCTTTAACTCTCTCTCTCTCTCTCTCTCTTTCTCTCTCTCTCTTCTGTTTTTCTTTTATTTATTTCCTGCTATGTGTATTGAAATAGAATAAATACTATTTCATTTCCAAAAACTCTGGAAATATTCAGGGGCACATTTGGGAATATTCTCAACTGCTTAAAAATGCTTCCAAGATTATTTGAGCACTTTAAAATATTTATAGCATTTAAAATGCCCAAATTCAAATACATATGGCTTGTTCAAAAATCCAGAATGTCTCCATAAATTGCAAGACCATTTTTGGCAGAGGTTTTAGTCAAGACCAAAAATGGTGGGCTTTTATGAAGGGCATTTTGGGTTCATTGAAATTCCAATTGTTGGAAATTAGCATTTTCAGGGGGGGGGGTGTTGGGGTTGATTAGGCCCCATTTCAAGTTTAAAAGAAATTTAAACATGATGCAAATGTTCATCCAATCCTAATGCATGACTAAAAGCAGGGATGTGACACATAATCATACCCCAAGTTAAAAAATAAGCCAATGGCTTTCATATTCTAGCAACATGTGATGGTTCAAACATCATGTAACAATGAGAGGAAAACAGCTATGACAGATCCTACTCATATTCTACCATAGAACTTACTACTACTGTTCTCATATCAACTCTAAGCAATAACATGCGTTGTTATAAAAATCTTGGAAATGAGAGTAACATATGGCAATCATGATGTTATGCTCATAATATCTATTCTAACAATCATTAGATGCCAATTGTTCTCATATCAACTCTAACAATAACATTTGTGGTCATAAAAATTTAGAAAATGAGAGGAACATATAGCAATGATGTGGTTATAGACATACTATCTATTCTAAATTTGTAACAATGAATAGACAGTTGTATTCATAAGGTAAAGATGAGATGAGATAGAATAATTACACGATGATAGATTCCACCAATATAGGCAGCCAATCTGTGCGTCGACCGCGTAAATGATGCCATCATGCACTATAGCATCGGACAGAAATGTTGCCTCAACAGGATTGACCATGAGCCATAACCATGTATGGTAACCGGATTCCAGATAGACTAATCCCATGTTGAACAAGTCAATGAGCTTGCAATCCATGTAGTCTTCTGATGGTGTGGGCACTTCGCAGATTACAACTTTTAGCAAACAGAGGTCGAGCCAAAAGCTTGACGCGTCTCGTGCGTAGTAGGCAGGAGTGTCCGTCGGGCCGCGAGGCTCGATGGTGGCGGTATCCAATGATGGAAGGGTGATCTCTCGCTGGGTGTAGATATCCACGAGACGCCACGGGCTACCGGATTGGTGGATGAGGACGATCTAGTTGGCCTTCATGCCTGCCCAGTAGTGGCCGCGCATGAAGGACAGGTGGACGGGTAGTGGTAGCATGTCGAGGGGCACCACGGCAACCTCTGTAGGATCGTTAAGTCGGTGTCTGGGCCACCTGCGAGGATCGGGCATCAGCAAGCAGGGTGTCTTGAAAAGAGCCGGCCGGTTGCAAACGAGTAGACGGTACAAAGACACCGAGCATGCGGCCAGATGGACGGTGCTGAGTAGGTCCATACGATTACAGATCTGCTACAAGAGAACATTGGGAGGGAATTCCAATCACGGCTCTGCATGTCCGTCGGTTCTGCCATTGGGGTTTTCGGTGCCTCCGAGCCAGCGGGGAAGTGGATTTTGGCGGGCGAGCGAAGAAGCTTCTCCTTGTGTGGCCGAGCAGTGAGCGGGGGGATATGGTACGCTCGAGCTACCAAGGAAGATAGCGCGGGCGGGCGAGTAGTGAGCGGGGGGAAATGGTGTGCGGCCGATGATGGGGAAGAGAGGAGGAAGAAGAGTGGAAGACGGGGAAGAAAGTGCATTAAATTTCAATTCTACTAGTACTACTACCAGGATATACCATCCTTCGGAGTGTAAATAGTTACACCGATGACATGTGGGTCTACCACAAGAGGGCCCATATGTCAGTTAATGGAGGACAGAAGCGTGCTCTACTGGCAAACATGATGGCAATACTGGGTAAGGCTGATTTAGTAACACCAACACGCTGGTTCAGCTTATTAATTAAGTGTCATATCTGCTGCTATGTGTATTGTCACTTCACTGCGAAGACTAGTTGAATAGTTCTCTCTGACCAAGATGGGGAATAATGGATCGCGAAAACTTCCTTTCTACAGTATCCCTATGCCTCTACGCTCACTTCACTCATTTTGCTCCGTACGTAGTCACTTGTTGAAATCTCTAGAAAGGAAAATACTCTATATTTGGGAATAGAGGGAGGATTTTACTCTGTATTTGGGAACAGAGGGAGTATCACCATATGGAGGGAACAGAGGAAGCTTGAAATATGAACATGTCAATGGGAGGGAGTAAGCCCCATGCATGCATGCATGCAACATGCAACACTCACACGTACACATGGACGCACGCAACACTCACGCACCCATGCGGCACACAGCACACGACGCAACACACATGCTCACGCTCAAGTGCTCAACCTTCTCCCTACGTCCGTGAAAGACTGTACATTTAGAGATTTACAAATTGACCTGGGTATAATTAACACCCAAAAGTAGCAGACTTATGTGTGCATGCGACCATTGAGAGAAGAAGATTAAATGAAGGTCGTTGCATGATGTAATTAAGGATAGACATGTAGCCTATACATAGAGCACAAGTTGGTGCATTAGTCAATCAATATCGATTTAGATTAAAGGCTAAATGCATTGGAAGTGTAGATGTACTACACTCTTTGTTTTTTAGCAGATTTCTTTGCTCTGCCAGCTGACAGGTGGGACCCAGAAACCAGGTGACAATTTAACCAGTCAACAAAGTGCCACGTCGACTATGTGGCCTGTCAGTAGGGTGCAATACGGTGCTCTATGATGAGCTAGTGATCGTATAATCACCGCAAAACTATATATAGTGACCGTAAAGAGTGTATTGTTACATACGTTGACCACCAGTGTATTTTTCTCGTTTCAAATTAAGCCATATTAATCGGAAAGGACACAGTATGGACTAGTACTAGTACTGCTTTGATGTGTCCCGTCAACTCGCCGAACGAGGAGAAGCTTGCTTACTATGCCTCTCCCTCGCCCACGCGTGTGGTGGTTCGCAGGACGACGAGAGGGTTTTGACTACAGCGCCCTCTCCCTCGCCCATGCCCTAGCGGTGGACGTGTAGCAGTTCAATCGATGTCAGATTGCCAGAAGCATATTGTACTGTAGTATCATCATTGTTTGAACTTCCAAAGAGGCGAAGAGCCAAGTGCAAGGTTCACACGAGTACGAACTATTGAACCTCCCGAAGAGGCAAAGAGCTAAGAGCAAGGTTTTATAGGAGTTGTCGTCCTAGTAGGAGTGTACTACAACTATAGCAAACGATGCTACTGTATGATGCCGCCATGTCACGTATATCCAAAGTTGTGCCACTTTTTTTCTCACGTGCTGGAGCCCATGCAACAATCACTCAAGTTGCACATACACATAACACATTTACTAGTAATAAATTCTAAAGGACAAATGCAAGTATGCCACACAAGTTCATCTCCAATTCATGTGATAAATTTGTGCACGACTAGTCTACATATATTCACAGTGCTACCGTTCACAATTTATCGTACTCCAGTTACACGTTATAGATGGGCTACATGTCCTCCTCTAGGGTCCAGTCCCAGGTGTTCCTCATGGATGGCACGATCCATAGCGGTGGGCAATGGGAATCATTGTCGCAGCTTTCTAGTCCGGTTCCACATGATGGAGACTCATCCAAGCTGAAGCGGCATAAATCAGGGATAGCGTGTCCTAGCATGTCATTCATCTGGTGTTGCGCACTGAAGACACATCCATGCTTCATGAACGGCAGGCCTTCCATGTCGTGCATGGAAGGTGGCATCCGCTTCACAATGGGGTAGCTGTCCCCAATGAAAAGCGAGTACTCTCCAAGAGTTTTCCTCGGCACCCGCGTAGCATCACAGGGGTCGAACTCGGCGCCATTCATCTGGTACATGCAGCATCTCAGATCTGGACACATGGTGGCGTACATAGTCAAGGTCCATGCATAATAATGTTGTGCTCAAATATGGCGGTCAGTAATACTGTGCAGCAAATAGCACTACTCCGGTATAGAGGAAGTAAAATAACCGGCTTATTATATATAGCCACTCTTGGCTACATGGATGAGATAGTAGGACATGGAAAGACAAAAATGGTGGCAGCTAGTGGGTTCAAGTCTTCAAGGGCCTAGCTAGCTATACGCGTCCTCCAAGGTAAAAAATACTCCTACTAGTACTAGTAAGTAGAGTACTAGTACAACAATGAAAGAGAAGGTGAGAGGATCAAAAAATGGAATACCTGGGTAGATGGTGACGGTCCGGTCATGGTAGATTGTGTGACCATGTTGCACATCAGTGGTACCATGGGTGACGACTGCTAAGATAGTTGATCCCAATATGCCAAAGTCAGCTACAAGGTTCCAGGTTAGACCGAATCACGGATGCAAATGCACATCCAGGATCGGTGATCTTATTTTGATCGGGGGATGACTGGTCCCTGCAAAATAATGGAGTACCGTTAGGGATGCAAATGATGGTTTGTGCATTCCATTTGTAATCTCCTGTACCATAGGATGGCCACCAGATGATATAAGTCCCCTGGCTTGTCACCGCGAAGATGTGGCCTAGATGGTGCACGAGATCTTCGAATGTGTAGGGGTACAAATCTGCCGCCACCAACATGCGCCAGCCTCTGCCGTTACTCCCTCTTGCATTGATGGCAATCCTTATGTCGAACACCGCGGTGAGATACTAATCTTCGTAGCCGCGTCGCTTTGTCGGCAGGTCCGCAATTGTTATCTTCTTCAATCTCATGTAGGCATCATCATACGTATTCAAGCCCAGCTAGTCCCGAAGGCCGATCCCAATGGTGGAGAAGGGGTCTACCGGAATGGCCGCACTGATGTGGATGTTGTGTAAAATGATGATGGTATCCGGCCGGAGGTATGCAAGCCAATCTTCATTGGCACCGACCCAGACCTATATATAAGACGGTGGGCAGAGGGGAAATTATGGGATGGAAATGGAATAACTAAGTACTACATGATCAAACTCCATTACTGACCTGCTCATCGGACAAAATCCGACTACCTCTCAACAGCGGCAACTCTAGCGGAGTCAAGGTGCAACCATGGCCAGGGAGCGGTGGACTATTCGAAGTATTGTCCCATAGAAGAACCTTCTCCTCGAGGACGCATGGAAGACCAACAAGCATGGCCTTTTCCCAAGCCTGTTTAAGCACCGTCTTGAAAAAGTTGGTGCAGGAAGCACCGAGTCTTGCGACGGTGAGGACATCGTAGCGGCGTGCGATTTCTCCCAGAGGATCGTCGTCCAAGGTCTCCCAGCCCCGACGCGGAGGAGAACCGCCTGGCGAATCTATGGGAGCAGCGACGAACTGCCTTCTCTTCGGGGGAAGGGGAACTGGCGAGGAGGAGATAAGGGTGTAGTAACCGCAGGGCCTCGTCCCTTCCAATTGTAGATCGTTCCTTAGCGAAGGGGTGAGGCTATTAGTTACTACTAGTACTAGCATTATGGGACGTTATCGGATTGCATTATATTGTAAATAATAGCATAGTAAGAAATTTTTGGCACTAGCTAGTAGTTTTTGGCGTGGATTAAGAAATTTTGGGTATGTTTTTGCTATTTTTTGTACACGCCAACTAGTGTCAAAAACGTCTTACATTATGTGACGGAGGAGTACGTACGCATACTGTAGCAGTACTAGTACTACTTTCTCAACTAGTAGTGTGATGTACTGTACTTCTAGTATAGTGCACCAGTTTTGAACTCTTGAATCTCAGGGCCAAGGAGCTACAGTTAGAAGTGGAGGGCACTACTTGTTGGGATGCGTAGTAATTTCAAAACATTTCCTACGCACACGCAAGATCATGGTGATGCATAGCAACGAGAGGGGAGAGTTTGATCTACGTACCCTTGTAGACCGAAAGCGGAAGCGTTAGCACAACGCGGTTGATGTAGTCGTACGTCTTAACGGCCCGATCGATCAAGCACTGAAACTACGGCACCTCCGAGTTTTAGCACACGTTTAGCTCGATGACGATCCCTGGACTACGATCCAGCAAAGTGTCGGGGAAGAGTTCCGTCAGCACGACGGCGTGGTGACGATCTTGATGTTCTACCATCGCAGGGCTTCGCCTAAGCACCGCTACAATATTATCGAGGAGTATGGTGGAAGGGGGCACCGCACACGGCTAAGAAAACAATCATGTGGATCAACTTGTGTGTCTAGGGGTGCCCCCTGCCCCTATATATAAAGGAGCAAGCGGAGGAGGTCGGCCGGCCCTATGGCGCGCCAAGGAGGAGGAGTCCTCCTCCTAGTAGGAGTAGGACTCCCCTCTTTCCTACTCCTACTAGGAGGGGGAAAGGAAGGGGGAGAGGGAGAAGGAAAGGGGGGCGCCGCCCCCCTCTCCTAGTCCAATTCGGACCAGAGGGGGAGGGGGCGCACGGCCCACCCTGGCCGCCCCTCTCTCTCTCCACTAAGGCTCATAAGGCCCATTACTTCTCCCGGGGGGGTCAGGTAACCCTCCGGCACTCCGGTTTTCTCCGAAATCACCCAGAACACTTCCGGTGTCCGAATATAGTCATCCAATATATCAATCATTATGTCTCGACCATTTAGAGACTCCTCGTCATGTCCGTGATCACATCTGGGACTCCGAACTAACTTCGGTACATCAAAACTCATAAACTCATAATATAACTGTCATTGAAACCTTAAGCGTGCGGACCCTATGGGTTCGAGAACAATGTAGACATGACCGAGACATGTCTCCGGTCAATAACCAATAGCGGAACCTGGATGCTCATACTGGCTCCCACATATTCTACGAAGATCTTTATCGGTCAGACCGCATAACAACATACGTTGTTCCCTTTGTCATCGGTATGTTACTTGCCTGAGATTTGATCGTCGGTATCTTAATACCTAGTTCAATCTCGTTACTGGAAAGTCTCTTTACTCGCTCCGTAATACATTATCTCACAACTAACTAATTAGTTGCAATTCTTGCAAGGTTTATGTGATGTGCATTACCGAGAGGGCCCAGAGATACCTCTCCGACAATCGAAGTGACAAATCCTAATCTCGAAATACGCCAACCCAACATTTACCTTTGGAGACACCTGTAGAGCTCCTTTATAATCACCCAGTTACGTTGTGACGTTTGCTAGCACACAAAGTGTTCCTCCGGCAAACGGGAGTTGCATAATCTCATAGTCATAGGAACATGTATAAGTCATGAAGAAAGCAATAGCAACACACTAAATGATCGGGTGCTAAGCTAATGGAATGGGTCATGTCAATCACATCATTCTCCTAATAATGTGATCCCGTTAATCAAATGACAACACATGTCTATGGTTAGGAAACATAACCATCTTTGATTAACGAGCTAGTCAAGTAGAGGCATACTAGTGACGTTTAGTTTGTCTATGTATTCACACATGTATTATGTTTCCAGTTAATACAATTCTAGCATGAATAATAAACATTTATCATGATATAAGGAAATAAATAATAACTTTATTATTGCCTCTAGGGCATATTTCCTTCAGTCTCCCACTTGCACTAGAGTCAATAATCTAGTTCACATCGCCATGTGATTCAACACTAATAGTTCACATCACCATGTGATTAACACCCATAGTTCACATCGTTATGCGACCTATACCCAAAGGGTTTACTAGAGTCAGTAATCCAGTTCACATCGCTTATGTGATTAACACCCAAAGAGTACTAAGGTCTGATCATGTTTTGCTTGAGAGATAATTTTAGTCAACGGGTCTGTCACATACAGATCTGTAAGTATTTTGCGAATTCTATGTCTACAATGCTCTGCACGGAGCTACTCTAGCTAATTGCTCCCACTTTCAATATGCATCTAGATCGAGACTTAGAGTCATCCAGATCTGTGTGAAAAATTGCATCGACATAACTTTTACGACGAACCTTTTGTCACCTCCATAATTGAGAAATATTTCCTTATTCCACTAAGGATAATTTTGACCGCTGTCCAGTGATCTACTCTTAGATCACTATTGTACTCCCTTGCTTAACACAGTGTAGGTATACAATAGATGTGGTACACAACTTGGCATACTTTATAGAACCTATGGCTGAGGCATAGGGAATGACTTTCATTCTCTTTCTATCTTCTGCCGTGGTCGGGCTTTGAGTCTTACTCAATTTCACACCTTGTAACACAGGCAAGAACTCTTTCTTTGACTTTTCCATTTTGAACTACTTCAAAATCTTGTCAAGGTATGTACTCATCGAAAAACTTATCAAGCGTCTTGATCTATCTCTATAGATCTTGATGCTCAATATGTAAGTAGGTTCACCGAGGTCTTTCTTTGAAAAACTCCTTTCAAACACTCCTTTATGCTTTGCAGAATAATTCTACATTATCTCCGATCAACAATATGTCATTCACATATACTTATCAGAAATGATGTAGTGCTCCCACTCACTTTCTTGTAAATACAGGCTTTACCGCAAGTCTGTATAAAACTATATGCTTTGATCATCTCATCAAAGCGTATATTCCAACTCTGAGATGCTTGCACCAGTCCATAGATGGATCGCTGGAGCTTGCACATTTTGTTAACACCTTTAGGATTGACAAAATCTTCTGGTTGCATCATATACAATAAATCCATTAAGGAATGCAACTTTGTTTATCCTTTTGCCAGATTTCATAAAATGCGGCAATTGCTAACATGATTCGGACAGAATTAAGCATAGATACGAGTGAGAAACTCTCATCGTAGTCAACACTTTGAACTTGTCGAAAACCTTTTGGGATAGTAACACTACTATCAGCGTCCGTCTTCCTCTTGAAGATCCATTTAATCTCAATGGCTTGCCGAACACCGAGCAAGTCAACCAAAGTCCATACTTTGTCCTAATACATGGATCCTATCTCAGATTTCATGGCCTCAAGCCATTTTGCGGAATCTGGGCTCATCATCGCTTCCTCATAGTTCGTAGGCTCGTCATGGTCAAGTAACATGACCTCTAGAACTGGATTACCGTACCACTCTGGTGCGGATCTCACTCTGGTTTACCTATGAGGTTCGGTAGTAACTTGATCTGAAGTTACATGATCATCATCATTAGCTTCCTCACTAATCGGTCTAGTAGTCACAGGAATAGATTTCTGTGATGAACTACTTTCCAATAAGGGAGAAGGTACAGTTACCTCATCGAGTTCTACTTTCCTCCCACTCACTTCTTTCGAGAGAAACTCCTTCTCTAGAAAGGATCCATTCTTAGGAATGAATGTCTTGCCTTCGGATCTGTGATAGAAGGTGTACCCAACAGTCTCCTTTGGGTATCCTATGAAGACATATTTCTCCGATTTGGGTTTGAGCTTATCAGGATGAAACTTTTTCATATAAGCATCACAATCCCAAACTTTAAGAAACAACAACTTTGGTTTCTTGCTAAACCACAGTTCAGATTGTGTCATCTCAACGGACTTAGATGGTGACTTAGATGGTGCCCTTTTAAACGTGAATGCAACTGTCTTTAATGCATAACCCCAAAACGATGTTGGTAAATCTGTAAGAAACATCATAGATTGCACTATATCCAATAAAGTACGGTTATGACGTTCGGACACACCATTATGCTGTGGTGTTCCAGGTGGCACGAATTTGTGAAACTATTCCACATAGTTTTAATTGAAGACCAAACTCGTAACTCAAATATTTGTCTCTGCGATCAGATCATAGAAACCATATTTTTCTTTTTACGATGATTTTCCACTTCACTCTGAAATTCTTTGAACTTTTGAAATGTTTCAGACTTATGTTTCATCAAGTAGATATACCCATATCTGCTCAAATCATATGTGAAGGTCAGAAACTAACGATACCCACCACGAGCTTCAACACTCATCGGATCGCATACATCAATATGTATTATTTCCAATAAGTATGTTGCTCGCTCCATTGTTCCAGAGAGCGGAGTCGTTAGTCATCTTGCCCATAAGGCATGGTTCGCAAGCACCAAAAGATTCATAATCAAGTGATTCCAAAATCCCATCAGCATGGAGTTTCTTCATGCGCTTTACACCAATATGACCTAAACGGCAGTGCTACAAACAAGTTGCACTATCATTATTAACTTCGCATCTTTTGGTTTCAATATTATGAATGTGTGTATCACTATGATCGAGATCCAATGAAGTATTTTCATTGGGTGTGTAACCATATAAGGTTTTATTCATGTAAACAGAACAACAATTTATTCTCTTACTTAAATGAATAACCGTATTACAATAAACATGATCAAATCATATACATGCTCAACGCAAACACCAAATAACACTTATTTAGGTTCAACATTAATCCCGAAAGTATAGGGAGTGTGCGATGATGATCATATCAATCTTGGAACCACTTCCAACACACATCGTCACTTCACCCTTAACTAGTCTCTGTTTATTCTGCAACTCCCATTTCGAGTTACTAATCTTAGCAACTGAACTAGAATCAAATACTGAGGGGTTGCTATAAACACTAGTAAAGTACACATCAATAACATGTATATCAAATATACTTATGTTCACTTTGCCATCCTTCTTATCCGCCAATCACTTGGGGTAGTTCCGCTTCCAGTGACCAGTCCCTTTGCAGTAGAAGCAGTTAGTCTCATGCTTAGGACCAGACTTGGGCTTCTTCACTTGAGAAGCAACTTGCTTGTCGTTCTTCTTGAAGTTCCCCTTCTTCCCTTTTCCCTTTTCTTGGAACTAGTGGTCTTGTCTACCATCAACACTTGATATTTTTCTTGATTTCTACCTTCATCGATTTCAGCATTACGAAGAGCTTGGGAATCGTTTCCGTTATCCCTTGCATATCATAGTTCATCACCAAGTTCTACTAACTTGGTGTTGGTGACTAGAGAATTCTGTCAATCACTATTTTATCTGGAAGATTAACTCCCACTTGATTCAAGCGATTGTAGTACCCAGACAATCTGAGCACATGCTCACTGCTTGAGCTATTCTCCTCCATCTTTTAGCTATAGAACTTGTTGGAAACTTCATATCTCTCAACTCGGGTATTTGCTTGAAATATTAACTTCAACTCCTGGAACATCTCATATGGTCTGTGACGTTCAAAACATCTTTTAAGTCCCGATTCTAAGCCATTTAAGCATGATGCACTAAATTATCAAGTAGTCATCATATTGAGCTAGCCAAATGTTCATAACATCTGCATCTACTCCTACAATAGGTTTGTCACCTAGCGGTGCATCAAAGACATAATTCTTCTGTGCAGCAATGAGGATAAACCTCAGATCATGGATCCAATCCGCATCATTGCTACTAACATCTTTCAACTTAGTTTTCTCTAGGAACATATTAAAAATAAAACAGGGGAGCTAAACACGAGCTATTGATCTACAACATAGATATGCTAATACTACCAGGACTAAGTTCATGATAAATTAAAGTTCAACTAATCATATTACTTAAGAACTCCCACTTAGATAGACATCCCTCTCATCCTCTAAGTGATCACGTGATCCAAATCAACTAAACCATGTCCGATCATCATGTGAGATGGAGTAGTTTCAATGGTGAACATCACTATGTTGATCATATCTACTATATGATTCACGCTCGACCTTTCGGTCTCCGTGTTCCTAGGCCATATCTGTTATATGCTAGGCTCGTCAAGTTTAACCTGAGTATTCCACGTGTGCAACTGTTTTGCACCCGTTGTATTTGAACATAGAGCCTATCACACCCGATCATCACGTGGTATCTCAGCACAAAGAACTTTCGCAACGGTGCATACTCAGGGAGAACACTTATACTTTGATAATTTAGTGAGGGATCATCTTATAATGCTACCGTCAATCAAAGCAAGATAAGATGCATAAAAGATAAACATCACATGCAATCGATATAAGTGATATGATATGGCCATCATCATCTTGTACTTGTGATCTCCATCTCCGAAGTACCGTCATGATCACCATCGTCACCGGCGTGACACCTTGATCTCCATCGTAGCATCGTTGTCGTCTCGCCAATCTTATGCTTCCATGACTATTGCTACCGCTTAGTGATAAAGTAAAGCATTACAGCGCGATTGCATTGCATACAATAAAGCGACAACCATATGGCTCCTGCTAGTTGCCGATAACTCGGTTACAAAACATGATCATCTCATACAATAAAATTTAGCATCATGTCTTGACCATATCACATCACAACATGCCCTGCAAAAACAAGTTAAACGTCCTCTACTTTGTTGTTGGAAGTTTTACGTGGCTGCTATGGGCTTAGCAAGAACCGTTCTTACCTACGCATCAAAACCACAATGATAGTTTGTCAAGTTGGTGCTGTTTTAACCTTCGCAAGGACCGGGCGTAGCCACACTCGGTTCAACTAAAGTTGGAGAAACTGACACCCGCCAGCCACCTGTGTGCAAAGCACGTCGGTAGAACCAGTCTCGCGTAAGCGTACACATAATGTCGGTCCGGGCCGCTTCATCCAAAAATACCGCCGAACCAAAGTATGACATGCTGGTAAGCAGTATTACTTATATCGCCCACAACTCACTTGTGTTCTACTCGTGCATAACATCAACGCATAAAACGTAGGCTCTGATACCACTATTGGGATGCGTAGTAATTTCAAAAAAATTCCTACGCACACGCAAGATCATGGTGATGCATAACAACGAGAGGGGAGAGTGTGATCTACGTACCCTCGTAGACCGAAAGCAGACGCGTTAGCACAACACGGTTGATGTAGTCGTACGTCTTCACGGCCCGGTCGATCAAGCACCGAAACTACGGCACCTCCGAGTTTTAGCACACGTTCAGCTCGATAACGATCCCCGGACTCCGATCCAGCAAAGTGTCGGGGAAGAGTTCCGTCAGCACGACGGCGTGGTGACGATCTTGATGTTCTACCATCACAGGGCTTTGCCTAAGCACCGCTACAATATTATCGAGGAGTATGGTGGAAGGGGGCACCGCACACGGCTAAGAAAACGATCACGTGGATCAACTTGTGTGTCTAGGAGTGCCCCCTGCCCCTGTATATAAAGGAGCAAGGGGAGGAGGCCGGCCAGTCCTATGGCGTGCCAAGGAGGAGGAGTCCTCCTCCTAGTAGGAGTAGGACTCCCCTCTTTCCTACTCCTACTAGGAGGGGGAAAGGAAGGGGGAGAGGGAGAAGGAAAGGGGGGCGCCGCCCCCCCTCTCCTAGTCCAATTCGGACCAGAGGGGGAGGGGGCGTGCAGCCCACCCTGGCCGCCCCTCTCTCTCTCCACTAAGGCCCATAAGGCCCACTACTTCTCCCGGGGGGTTCCGGTAACCCTCTGGCACTCCGGTTTTCTCCGAAATCACCCGGAACACTTCCGGTGTCCGAATATAGTCGTCCAATATATCAATCTTTATGTCTCGACCATTTTGAGACTCCTCGTCATGTCCGTGATCACATCCGGGACTCCGAACTAACTTCGGTACATCAAAACTCATAAACTCATAATATAACTGTCATTGAAACCTTAAGCGTGCGGACCCTACGGGGTCGAGAACAATGTAGACATGACCGAGACATGTCTCCGGTCAATAACCAATAGCGGAACCTGGATGCTCATATTGGCTCCCACAAATTCTATGAAGATCTTTATCGGTCAGACCGCATAACAACATACGTTGTTCCCTTTGTCATCGGTACGTTACTTTCCCGAGATTCGATCGTCGGTATCTTAATACCTAGTTCAATCTCGTTACCCGCAAGTCTCTTTACTCGTTCCGTAATACATCATCTCACAACTAACTCATTAGTTGCAATGCTTGCAAGGCTTATGTGATGTGCATTACCGAGAGGGCCCAGAGATACCTCTCCGACAATCAGAGTGACAAATCCTAATCTCGAAATACGCCAACCTAACATTTACCTTTGGAGACACCTGTAGAGCTCCTTTATAATCACCCAGTTACGTTGTGACGTTTGGTAGCACACAAAGTGTTCCTCCGGCAAATGGGAGTTGCTTAATCTCATAGTCATAGGAACATGTATAAGTCATGAAGAAAGCAATAGCAACACACTAAACGATCGGGTGCTAAGCTAATGGAATGGGTCATGTCAATCACATCATTCTCCTAATAATGTGATCCCGTTAATCAAATGAAAACACATGTCTATGGTTAGGAAACATAACATCTTTGATTAACGAGCTAGTCAAGTAGAGGCATACTAGTGACGTTTAGTTTGTCTATGTATTCACACATGTATTATGTTTCCGGTTAATACAATTCTAGCATGAATAATAAACATTTATCATGATATAAGGAAATAAATAATAACTTTATTATTGCCTCTAGGGCATATTTCCTTCACTACTGTTCTCTAGAACCATCATTGTACTATCAATGCAGGGAAAGTACACCTGCGTAGTGGCCTAGTGGGTACTCTCGGTGCTCTATTCAGTCGCTCCTCTCACGTAGCTAGCCTACTCAGCCGCTCCTATCATGCACACACTAGCAGTCTGTTTATCAGCAACGGTTACTACGGGGGCAGAACATTTGAGTTATTTGATACAACGAGACTAGGCTTTTCTCTTCCATTTGTGGAGGTGTAATGGATCTCGTCGAACTTTGTTAGTAGTTCCTTCTTTATGAATGTGATGAAGCAAAGCTTTTGCCTCCGTTTCAAAAAAAACACGTCAACAGGAATTTCTTTTATAGTAGAGCCGATAATGGAGTGAAGTCCATGCGTGCAACGCCTCAAGCTACAGAGTAGTAGTAGAGCACTTTACGTACAAAGCCATATTGCACAGTTCCCAATGCCCCGCCAGGTTTTTCTGGCTCCTTGGTATTAATTGGGAGGCGCTAGTTTAAATATGCTACTAGGTGATGAGGAAGCTGAAAGCGAGGTGCGGCTAGCGCGACCACGCGAGCCACGAGATGCTAGGAAGGAAAACTCGTTCACATGGCTAGGCTATCCAGTGCACTAAGATTGTGGTGCAGCACGTCCATTTGACTTCAAAACTCAAACTACCCGTGTAAAATATTGGCTCACAGCGAAGTTACTATTTAAAAAAAGGCCGATGTGCGTTCGGCCGGGATTGAACCCACAAAACGAGGTATACACTCCCGTGACCACTAGTAGTACTCGTTGGAGTACAACGCAACCTAGAATCGCCTTTTGTCGCTAGTAGTACATTGTTCCTTACAAGAAGCCCCTAATAATGCAAGAAACCACTAATAATGCCAAGAAACTACTACCACTTGCATACGTGGCAGACTTAAGATAAGACTACCTTATCAACCATTGTACATGCTCTTACCAACCAGCCCTACCAAGAAACAACTACTCTACAAAGTGTCGTTATAGGCACGTTTCAACCCATGGCCCTATTTGGATACATTAGTTGTCAATCTAACCCTGCCATCCAGACACCACTTTGGTTAGAGTTAGTTCAGGGTTAGAATCTAACTCTAACCTCTGACTTAGAGTATCCAAACAGGGCCCATGTCGCCCATTAAGTCAACGCCTTCTATTCGACCGGGCATTATTACTTGTGGGACCTACATGTTAGTCTGCACAAAAATCCCCAAGTGACCTCCTACCTCCGGCCCGTCCACCTAGTCATCCTCGGCCATGGGACGCAGCTACTGCCGCCGGCAGAAGGCGAGGTCAAAACCGCCGGCAGTGCTGAGCCCATCTTGCGGCAGCCCGGATGCCAGCTCCGTCCGGTGCTCGCGGCCACTAGCTAGCCAAGATAGCTCCGTCCAACTGCTTGTCTGCGAGGTTTGCTAGCTAGATTGGCACGGCGGCACGACGACTTGCTCGTGCGCGCCGCGCTAGGGCCAGCCATCTGGCTCGAGTGAAGGCCAGCGCAGCGGCTTGCTCGCTCGTGAGTCACGCTCGGGCTAGCCTGCCAACCCGTGCAGAGGCGAGCGGGGCGTCTGGCCCGTCCGGCGGAGCGGCAGCCAACTTGCTCATAACCGACGCCACCGACGAACACGCATCGGTACTGTTTGAAGTAATGTTCAGGAAAAATAATGTTTGAGGGGGAATAACAGGATAGAAGGTCAGATGTGGGTCCCTCGTGTCAACGGTCAAAGAAAATGTGTCGGTTTAAGCTGCCTCGTCAGCACGGACGTGTGGGCCAACCCTGTCATAAATGGGTTTAAACTAACCTAATCGGTACTCCCTCTGTCCCATAATATAAGATGTTTTTGCAAGCTAAACTAGCTTGCAAAAACGTCTTACATTGTGGGACGGAGGGAGTACTAGGTAGTAGTTTTCTGCATGGATTAAGAAATTTTGGGTATGCTTTTGCCATTTTTTGTACAATAGATTCTTCCTAGGGCTGGTTGAAAGCGGTAGTTTTTTTGTTAAATACTCTACATATTGTAAGTACGAGTGAAAGTTAAGCTTTGGAACCCAATAAGCAAGGCTAGTTACATAGTGCATATGTGTACATGATTGAAAGTAAATATCAGCCATGAGTGACTAATATCTTGATGGAAAACTCGAAACTATGGAATACTAGGAAAAAATTGCATGGTTGGAAATACTAGCAATGTTCATGTGCGTTGCAACGAATCATAATTAGAATAATAATTATTCACAAACTTGATACAAAACACTCTAATTTTGATATACATATATCACTAGAGATATATTATGTTTCAATTAAAATATATTCCTTGGGCTGTTTTGGTGAGGTCAGGGAGGGATGTGGTTGGTTTTAAGATACTAATTATGGGTTTTTCTGCAAATTGGTAGACAAGTGGGATGTTGATGAGGAAAGGCAACAACTTACCTCACAATCGTTAGATGTAGATCTAATGGTCACAAACGACGGATGGCAGACACACCATCATCACCAACTTAGTCTTCTGTAGGAGTACTAGCAAGATCCGTGCATTGCACAGAACATCAAGATGCATTTTTTATAAAACGCTTGTTGTGATTGACCCATGCGGGAGTAATCACATGTGTAAAAACTAATGATATCTCGAGAAATAGGAGATAAGGTGAAGAGGAGTGGGGCGTGGTGGTGATTGGTGGTCGGACTGAGCAGAGGCATGGGGATTGATGACGCTGGCAGCGGCCACCAGGCCAGTTTGTTCCAGAGGCTTCCTTTCTTAATTGCTCAGCAATGAGGTTGTTGGAGATAAGGATGAACGAGGGAAGGACTTGTCTGCAAATGTGGAGAGGGGTGCGGGCATCTTTTAGTTTAATTTCCATCCGTCAGATATAGATCGGACGACCTATATTGCAAGATGGCACGCGTACCATCATCACCAACTCGATTTTTTATAAAAGAAGAAATATAAGTATGGAGATACAAACGTATTATCGATACTTGTTTCCGCAAACTAGCATCTACATTCTATTCAACACCTCAGCATGTGGGGCCTTAGCACAATGACTTCTCGACTGTGTAAAACAAAGGTTTTCCCGTCGCCGATAAGGAGGGGGTGACGGCGCGGTGCTTTTTGGCTTGCTCTAGTCGTAGTAGTCATACTGGGTGGTCTAAGCATGTGTAGTTTATTCTTTTTCACATCTCGTGTTCGTCGTACTGCCATGACTGTTGATGAATAGATGGTAAGTTATTCACGGGGAAACCCTTGTTGAGCGTGTTTGCGAGGGAGAGATACAGTGTGCATGTGTGATATGTCTAGAGACTGAGGCAATGATAACAGATTCTTTGTGTCTATGTGTGTGGAGGATAGAGAGAGACATGTACATGGGGCTTTGTGTTGTGTAACGTGGAGACACATACACATAATTAGAGAGTGAGTGTGTGAGATACACATGCGGACATGGGGAGAGGTGAGGATCCAGATTCATGGGTGTTTGTGCGTGTCTGTGTGTGTTTGTGCGCGCATTTGTGTGTGAGAGGGAGTGTGTGTATGTGGAGTAGAGAGACCACTAATGATGTAAACCTAGTATAAGGGAAGGGGGAATGGTGTGACATGTGTAGTAGCGGGATAGCATGGGTGCGGGCGGGGGAGCAGACTATTTGGAAGACACATCGAGTGTGTGTGGGAGAGGGGTGTGAGAGCGAGAGAGAGAGAGAGAGAGCTAGCGACGGAGAGAGAGAGAGAGAGAGAGGAAGAGAGGGGGCGTTTGTGTCCATAAATGGCGTATAGATAGGGAGACAATGTTGATGTTGTTTGAAATTGGCCTATGTACGGAGACGCAATGGAAGCGAGTCATCATGTGTGTGATAGGGACTTCATGAGAGATCTAGAATAGATGGTGTAGAGAACAATGTACGAGATCGAGAACGATGATACATTAGGGAGCTATGGAAAGAGTCACAACATATATGTATACAGGGAAGGAGCTAGGGCGGGTTCGCATGTGGGAGAGATAGAATGAGGAGAGTGGTGCACAAGGAGACAAAGTGTGCTTGTTTGCAGTGAGGGTGGTGTGTGAGGTGAGTGTGCGAGAACCACATAACTAGGGAGATAGACGTTTGGGGGTGACGTTTTGTGTGTATGGGAAAGATACACTCTACATAGTGTGTGTGCTTGGGAAAGAGAGATGTCGGGAGACCTAGCTAGAGAGTGGGGGAAGAGATGTGTGCATGCCCAAGAGACAAAGTGATAGAGACCTATATTGGGGTCCGGAATTTAGAAGAGAGAGGGGTGTTAATGTGCTCATGTGTTGGTGTTTGGGGAAGAGAACGACTTCTCTATGTGTGGGGGGCGACGAGGGGGGGGGGTTGGCTTCAGATAAAGAGTGAGGTGTCTATATTTGAGGGACTTTAGCGTAATTGAGATATACATAGTCAATAGTGTGTGCACTCATGGTTGATCAATTTGTTTCACAGTTTGGACTATGAGATAACGATACTTTTGAACATGCGTGATATACCTTGATGTACCAGAATTACAAACCTAAGATTGGAATTTTGGAATTCGACTCCATCATTAGCTTTTGTAATTCATTTAAACGGAGGTACATTTTTTAAGCCGGGATTTCGTGATTTCAAATTCATATATCAAACCTAGAGATATACACATAGAGGCATGTTCAAACTTTATAATCATCCACTTCATTCATACACATACACATTGCTTTTGTCATCATATTTAGGATAAACACATTTGGAATTTCATTTGAATTGGACCATATGATGGTATTTGCTTGTAGTAGCTCAATGATCCATATTTGAATTGAATGGACAATCTAAGTTTCGAGTTGGAGACATTGATTTTCAAAACTTGCACTTTTTTGCGTGCAAAACAAACAAATTCTCGGCCATGATATCATATTCGGTCCGAAAAGCTTTCAAACTTCCCGCTCACATCGAAATATCTCGCGCCCGAAAGTTTATCCCTGCGATATTCCTATTTTACCCCTGCCACATGAACGGAAAAGGGCTGCTTTGGTAACTCCATTATTCTCCCCTCTTTGCCCCCAACATTCTTCCCCAGAGCCCCTCCCCTTCCCCTCCCCGACCCCCCAACCACGGCAAGCCGCCGAATCTAGTCCTCCGCCGTAGCAGTGGACCTCACACCCTGACAGATCTACCTTCCGCACCTTGGAACCCCCAACTGCCAACTCACCACTTCACTGGAGCCGCTTCAGGGACTAGCTTGTCCACCACTCTAGATTTCCTTGACCGCCATAATGGTCCACCGCATCGGATCTGCTTAACGGGCGCCCTCGTCCACCATAGTGTAGGCCCTTCACTGACTCCCTCATCCGCCCCTTAGCTGGCCCTTTATACAAGCCCTCGTCCCCCGCAACAGATCTGCCTCACCGAAAGCACTATACAATGCTCCCACCGAAGCCTTCGTCCACCCGCTCCACGGATGCCATATTCAATTCCACTGGCCTTGCTTTACCGATGCGCAGCCTCATCAGGTTATTTTGATTTGTACTCCTTCGGTTTTTCTCTTTATCGTGCAACTGTTCACTTACCACAAATGAGCTTTCTTGTATGTCGACAAGCACTGTAGCCGTAGCACCGGAGCCGCTTCAGTGACGGCAACAGCCAGCCCAAACTCGACCGCGACACGAGCACCATCGACGATCCTTAGCTATCAAGTATGACAACGATAACCATACGCCGCCGAGAATCAGGTACTATTATCCAACAGCCGGCGCCTACGTTCACTTTCTTTGCATAAGCACCGCTCCTTTGAATTTCTTCAGGGCATCATTCATTTTTTCATGGGACGCGTTATTCTGCTTGCACCTGTAGGGCCGTACTTCTGGCAGTGAACATGTTACATGTGCTAAATTACATACCAGTGCACATATAGTTAATATGCTATAGTTTTGTCCTAAGTATTATTGTACTTCCTAGATATGACGGCCTACTATTTTACTTCTTGAATGCTATATTTATGATAATGGTGTTGTTCTGATGCCACCTATTGGTTCCATCAGACTGCTTAATGTTCTCTATGCTTAATTACACATCAACAAACTAGCATGTGGTTCCGCTGCTTTTTGTTTGTTTTACCCTACATTTTCTGATGCTAGCTATTACAACACTGCTCTGAGCCTCTGTTCATTACTTTTTTGTGTGTTCTTGATCTTCCCAAGTCGCATGACTAATTTGATGCTTCTATTAATTATGGAGCTGCCAACCCTATCAAGCAAAATATTTGTTTTTTCGGGGCTGGCACCTCGAACAAGCATGAAAATAGAGGGAAGCAGATATATTGTCGTGTATGCACACACCCTTCTTTCATTAGTTTAGATGAACCATTGATGATCAATTCGTACTAGTGCATGCAATTAAAATTAATTTTACCTAAGTAGAGGGTGCAGAATAAACTACAACAACTAGATTTGCAACCATGGGATGCTGGCGATATCTTCAAAGAACATTGCAACAGCAGCGAGGCTTCACAACAACATATGGTAAGCTAGTGTGTTTTAGTACATGTGAAATGTAATACGAGTGGGATGCTTTCTTGGCTTGTGCCCTCAACCTGTAATCCTACAGAATTACAAATAATTCAGTTGTCTGCTTTGCTGTATTGCTTGATTCGAATGCTTGTTTGTTGTTACACTATAGCTGAGTTGGCCAATATGTCAGCAGTGCCTATTGTACTATTGTAAAGAAATACATGCCTAGTTCATTTGAGTCCTTAACTTTTCCTATGAACTTCATCACAAGACTGTCTTCGTAGTTTATATAAGGCCACACTGTTAAGTGCTTTCTCAGATTATTTCAACTGCTTAGATGCCTTGGCAACTTAAATATAGCGGTGGTACACTCCCTTTCAACTTTCATCTTACCATTTTAATTTCTTTTCAGCTGATGCTGCTTCGAACCATTTAAATATAGCTTGCCATGCTCGGCAATAATTCGTATGTCGTTTACCATGTAAGCTTACTGCCTGGATCATGCGATAACTATCTCTTACTTATGTCCAGCGGAAACCTTTCAGGATGCCGTTCACACTAGGACACAATGTAAAACCCCAGAATCTATTTGTGGAAGCAGTGCGCCATCCATGTTACCAGATGGTAGCAGTTCAGAGGCAACACCGTCGGAGAGCAGTCTGAACACAGATATTATAGTTCTTGAGGCTCTACTAGAGGCAGAAAGAGATGGTGTGGCTGCCATGAATGAGGTAATCTTTATCTTGAGGCTGGAAATTATGGAATTAGCGGCACACATTATGCAAGCAACCCAATAATTGGAGGAAGTAAGAATGTTGCATTTGAAGACGGAGGAGGTCCTGCTGTTTCTGTTATCTAAAGCCCAGGGTAATTCTGGTTCTTCTTTAGATACCAGTTGAAATTGTCATTAGATTATTGTACTTGCATGTTGTGTCATGTCTCTAAATTGATTATATATGTTGTAAGACCCCCTATGTTGTCCATGTGTTGTAATGATCCAAATTTTTTACGCGAGGTAATCCTCAGCACTTGTATGATTGACATAAGGTGAACTATTTTTCGTGTGAGCATATTGTATTGGATGAAATAACTGTTTTGACTCAAAGTGTATCCAACCTACTGAATTTGAAGATCACGACATTTCTAAATCATAATCATATATAAAGGTGGAATAAATCTTTGTTGTGGTTTTGAAGAAATAAATAACAAAATGTAGAATTATCTGTGGATATTTGTAATCGAACACAAATTGGATTTGAATTTAGTTTGCCAAGGCCCAGGGCAAACGTCAATGCTAATTCTCCCTAGTTTTGAACGAAGCGGCTAAACACCCACTATAATTTGTGGGCTGCCTGAAGCAACTGTTTGCGAGATGGAAATTACTATCTACCCCTGACACTTACATCCTTATCGACCGGATTAACACTATTGTCGATAGGGGTAGACTAGTTGTCGGCGTCCTGGGAACGAGGGTCCCCAGACTTGCCTACCTACGGCCCACGGCGTGGCTCTCCAATTGCGCTCGTACGGCCCATCTTCACCAACCAACACTCAAGACCCTTGCGAGGGGCCAAGCCTCGCGAGGCGGACGACACAAGACCTCCTCGGGAGCGGCCTCACCAGGCTGGCTCGCGAGGGGCGGAGAGATCAATGCAAGGGGTACCTCGCGAGGTTTCCCGTGACACAAGCCATGACGATCAAGGATAGGCAGGCGTCAGGCGGGTGCCAACGATCGCAGCCTCCTCGTTTCCTCTTTGGTGCTAAGGAGGCGAGGAGTACCGAGGCATCAGGCAAAGGTTTCCATATCGGTGCAACAAGACAAAGACCGGCAGGACGGCAGGACGGAGGTCACCGTGGAGCCCAAGACGGCGTCGCCATCAGAGCCTTTGGCAGGCGAATACTACTTTTGTCAGGATAGCTTGTACTAGTTATCCCCCTTCAAACTGGCTGTTGGGGCATCCCTTCCCGCTCAATATTTGGGGAGAGGACCAAGGCCTCTATAAGTAGGACTAGCCACCACCATAGGAGGCAACTCATCTTGAGAAATCCTCATCCTCACACGCACCATGCACAAGAACACCTCTCCTCGGGAGGCTGTTCTTCCCCTTGTATTATTCATCATCAGCCCAAGAGGCAATCCACCACCACCACACTGGAGTAGGGTATTACACCACATCGGTGGCCTGAACCAGTATAAATCTTGTGTCTCTTGTGTTTCGAGTTCGTCTAGCTAGCCTTCGAGATCGTGGTGAGGATGAGGGCGTGATTAGGTGGGGAGAGATCTTCGCGTGCACCACAGTGTTCGAACCTCAAGGGTTTTGCTGGAACCCGAAATTCGACATTTGGCGCGCCAGGTAGGGCTGTGCCGGAGCTTTCCTTCCGCCAGTTCATCCGCCGACACTCCACGACTCTGATTGTCGTGGATCTAAGACTGACAGTAGAATGGGGGTTTGGTATGAGGAGGCAAGATCCTAGCTATGGAGTAGTTGTACACACGAGTTTACGAGTTCAGCCCCTTCGCGGAGGAAGTAATAGCCCTACGTCTTGGTGTCCTGAGGCGGTCAACTGGATTGTATGTGTGTGTGTGAGTTTACAAAGGATGCAAACCCTTGTGCCAGTGGAGGGGTGGCTTATATAGAGTGCGCCAGGACCCCAGCCAGCCCACGTTACAAGGGGTTCAATATACATAAAGAAGGGGCATTATAGGTAACGTCAGTATTAAAGTGCTATAAATGATAATTAAGTCTATGAGTAAACGCCCGACCGTTGCTGTGTAGAGTGACTTTAGATCTTCTGTTTGTCGAGTGATTTCTGTGACGGTCAAGTGACATCGATTCTTCCGAGTGGAATGTCTTTGGTCAAGTGGATGATGGTACCCTTTGAATGCTTCTGGCTTTAGGGTGATGTCCTTGGGGAGGGCGTCTAGGTCAGTCCTATGACCCTACCCTAGGTACATAGCTTCATCATTAGCCCCCCCCCCATGGTTCGGGGCTTCAGTGGAGAAGGAGTTGAGAATTCCTCTGATTCAATTTTCGTGCTCCGGGAGTGACTTATTGCGACCAAGCGAACGATCATGATGATCTCAACTTCTTTCCAGTCGCCTTGATCCATTCTTGAATCTGTCGAGTGAACTTTACTGCGATGTCTTGAGTACTGATATGGAAAAGATATTCCGTCTGATAGGTTGCCTTGCTGCGCGCGGATATCGTGGGATTCGGATTTGGGGAAGCGCGCGGGATGGGGGAGGCCGCAGTAATCGGAAGGGATTAGGTGAGGCCGCCTCGATCACCGCACCACCTTTTTCGCCACATACCTCACGCGCGATTGTTGCAGGATTTGATTGGAGAATCCGGACCCATAGATCAGCCACTCGGAAGCGGCCCCATATAAGTGCGCCGGATTGGGGTTTTGTGCACAGCGTGTCCCTATTCTTCTCCTTTCTCCTCTACTTTCTCCGCCATCCCATCTCCACTCCCAGCATCGCTGCTCCGTCAAGTTTCGCATGCGGCCATGGGGAAGAAGGCGACGGCGAAGGCGAAGGGGAAGAGGTCCAGCCGGGGCGGATCCTCATCAAGGTCTGGCCTGCCGCGCGGCTGGATCCAGGGCGATTGGATCCGGTCGACGATCATCCAAGACAACATCGACGATCTGGTCGAGGGAGGGTTGATTCCCCATGAATCGGCGCAGCTCCCGGAAGGAGAGACTAAACCGCGTCCGCGAGATGGTGAGTGCGTACTCCTCGCAACTCATGTCGACCGTGGATTTTCTCTACCTCCCCATCCTTTCTTCCGGGGATTCCTGAACTTCTTTCGAGCACAACTTCACCATTTCTATCCCAACTCCATCGTATATCTTGCCGCCTACGTATCCATGTGCGAGAACTTCTTAGGTTGTAGGCCACACTGGGGTCTTTTCAAGCACATTTTCACTTGTAGTTCTCAGTCGGTCTAGAAGGCCAATCCGAGTGACGAGAAAACGCACGTGATTCAGATGTGCGGGGGTCTTGGGATTCAGATGAGGAACAAAAGCACTTTCCCTGCCATGATCCTTCCCGAGTCGGTCCGGGGTTGGCAGTCGACCTGGTTTTATTGTAAAGACCAGCCGACTCCAGGTCAGTCGACCGGGCTCCCTATCTTTTCCATGGCTCGGGTCGGGAAGCCTTCCGCATTGAAAGTGATCCCAGAGGAGAGAGCACGGGTGAAGGTGTTGGTCGAGCAGGTGGTCCAGCTTGTCCTGGACGGCGTGACCGGTATGGATATGCTAGAGGTATTCCTCAAACGACGCATCCAACCGCTCCAAGCTCGCGATCATCCAATGTGGATGTACTCGGGCATTGAGGATTCCACTCGGATCCACCCGGAGGAGATCGACAAGGGCACGGTGGAGAAGTGGCTGAGAGGCATCACAGGCAACAAGGATAACCCCAGGGGGTCCAGGAGGGTCGCTCCATTCGACAATTCGCGCCAGCCAGACCAGGTCTGACTCTGGATTGCCGAGTACTTTTTTGATTAATCATGTAACCGCCTGTTGACGACTGGCTGTTTTTTGCTTTGCTTGTTATCTTTCAGGATCTTACTGAGATGTGTTCAATGCCCAAGGGAGAGCAGGAGCAGGACTCGAAGGAGGAGGCGAGTGGAGGCGATAGCGGCGAGTGGCACTCGGACGAGGTGGATGGTGAGGAGAGCGGCGACTCGAGTGACGAAGAAGAGGTCGACTCGCCTCCTCACGGAGAAAAAAAGGTCCAAGCACGCTCACGATCCGGAAAGCCTCCACGCCACGGTGGCCGCACCGACTGGGCAGTCTTCAAAGCGTCCTCGGACGTCCTCTCCAGTGCCGACTGAGAAGAGACTGAAGCAATCAAAATTTGCACCTCCTCCAGCTCCGAAACCACTGAAGGCTGCGTCATCCAAACCTTCGAAGGCTTTACCCAAGATCAAAATGGTCATTCCTACTATCTCTGGGTAATTGTCGGGTTTCGGGTTCCGGCAGACCCTTGAGGTTCGAACACTGGGGTGCGCGCGGAGATCTCTCCCCTACCAATCTACGTCCGATCCTCTCGTGCGAACTAAGATGAAAATGATGAACAACACAAGAGACATGATGTTTATACTGATTTGGGCCACCGTTGTGGTGTAATCCCCTACTCCAGTGTGTGGTGTGGTGGATTGCCTCTGGGGCTGATGCTGGACAGTACAAGGGAAGAACAGCCTCGCGAGAGGTGTTCTTGAGCTGGTGCGATGAACTGCTAGGGTGAGTTCAGTCGCCTCTCTCTCTCTCTGCTGGGGTTCTACCAGATCTCTCCGGGGGTCTCTCCTACTCTGTGGTGGCTAGCTCTGTTTATAGAGGCCCTGGGCCTCTCCCCAAATAATGAGCGGGAAGGGCACCAACAATTGGCCATTTCAAAGGGGAACATCTAGTACAAGTTATCCTGACCAAAGGTGGTCTTCGGCTGCCAAAAGCACTAGCGATGACGCCGTCTTGGGCTCCACGGTGACCTCCGTCCTTCCGTCCGGCTGGTCTTGGTCTCGTTGCTCTGGAATGGCAACCTTTGCCTGATGCCTTGGCCTGTGCTTGCCCCCTTTGCATCGAAGGGGAAACGAGGACACTGCGCAGGCCGGCGCCCGCCTGGCGCCCGCTTGGTCTCGATCGTCATGGCTTGCGTCACGGGTTCCTCGCGAGGTACCGCTGCCTTGATCTCTCCGCCTCCTCGCGAGCCTGCCTGATGAGGCTGCCTCTGAGGAAGCTTCCTGTCGTCCGCCTCGTGAGGCTTGGCCCCTCGTGAGGGTCTTTGAGCTTGAGCTGATGAAGATGGGCCGCACTGGACCCCCGCTTGAGCCACGCCGCAGGCCGCAGGCAGGCAAGTCTGCGGACCCCCGTTCCCAGAACACCGACAGTAGCCCCCGGGCCCAAGGCGCGCGCGGGCTTGGCTTAGCAGAGAAGCAAAGGGGAAAGCGCGAAGCGCCGCGGGCCCTAACAGCCTGCGGCCTTGGGCGCCGCGTGGCGGTTGATTGGGCGTGGGCGTCTGCACTTCCCACGACGCCTTGGCAACTGCACGCCTTGACAAGTCCCTGCATGCAAAGCTATGGGTCATGATTACCTTAGGTCATGGTGCTCGGCGGTTGGCCTTCCCTGGCTATAAGTACGGGGCCACGTGAGCTTCGCCGGTTCACCCCTTTCCGTCACTCATCCTCTTCTTCTTCCTCATCCTTGCTTCCTCTTGCGCCAATGGCACCGATCCACCGGTTTTTAGCTGAGGAGAAGGGAAAGGCCCCCAGAGAGGGTCCTTACCCCCTCCCGCCGAAGAAGTGGCCAATCCTTTGTCACCGGGACGAAGGCGCCTGGCAGGTGGTGTTGAGGCCGTGGTACGAGCGGCCGCCTCCTGGGTTTCCGCTGCCCTTGCATGCCCGCGTCGTAGGCCCCAGGGGGGAGGGCGCCAAGCAACACCGACAGCGTCGCCGCCGACACCGGCGAGTCACAGTGGTGCGCGTCGTCCCCCCTGGAGTCCACGCGGAGCGCTCCTCTCGCGAGCTTGTGCTTCACGTCGCCATGCCTCCAACTTCGTGGATCCGCCTTCCTCCCTCCTTCGCCTTCGAGATGGCGCCGAGCGGGGCCCTGGAGCTCTGTCTGCAGCACGCCGACTATGGCACCCCTGCAACCGGAGCAGAGGTCGCGGTCGTCGCTCCGGGCAAGGTCTTCATGACCCAGGGCTGGGGTGAGATTGCCCGGGTCTATCACGCGGATGGCGCCTTGGTGATCCATCTTGAGTACGACGGCTCCTCCTTGATGTTCTTCAAGGTCTTTGATGCAGAAGGACACCTGCTAGAATGCTTCCCTAAGGGAAGCGGCAGTGGTGACGAACTGGCGAGGACCAGCCCCGCCCGTTGGTCCTCCTGCTGCTCCTCAGGCAGCAGCGGAGGGACTGCGGGCTTCAGCGGCTCCCCCGAACTCCTCGCGACCCCGGAAACAAGCGACGATAGCTACGAGCCTCCGAGCTCGCGCCGCGCTCGGAGTGAGGCAGCTGCATCGGGCCGCCGACGCCACTGATTTGGATGGGATTGGCGTCGGCACTGGGCAACCCACTGTTGATGATGGCGTCGCCTGGGGAGGTGCTAGCAAGTAGCGTTCCTTACGGTTAGCACCTTTTGTTCCCTGCAAGGAATTAAAGCAACACCCCGCGGGGGTATGTAAGGCGTCTGCCGTGCTTTTGTAATTACTATATCCTTTATATGAATTGGCGTGAGGTGTTCGTTCTGTTCCGGCTAAGCTCCCCATTTCTATCCTCACGAGGACTTGGCGCTCTACGCTGACAGGTCCCAGTCCCCAGGCAAGCTTCAGTCGTCGCTGGTATGCCAGGTCGCGATGCCGTGGTCAAGGCCAGGAGGTGAGCAGCCCGAGGTCTGGTAAGAGCCCCCGAGTCGAGATGCTTGGGAGGTCCCCTTTAGCGCTCAAGCAATCCTTGCTAGGCGAGAAAGGAAGGTAGCGTCGCCGTGACAGAGTTGCACTGGGCGGGGATTTAGCGCTGCGTTGGTCTAGCTTTGCGACGGCGCGACTTATCTTGTGTGTCTGACGTAGTTCCTCAGAGAGGCGCCTGGCCCGAGAGGCGGTGGTCGAGGCACTGCTGGGTTAGGCCCTCGCGAGCTTCCTCCCACTCCCCCGCACTTTCCTTATCGCTCTACGTCCTCAGGTCCCGGCCCTCGAGCGAGCTCAGCCGCTGCTGGTATGACAGGTCGCGATGCCGTGGGTCAAGGCCAGGGGGTGAGGGCTGGAGAGCCAGTAGGAGCCAATGAGTCGTGATGCTCAGGTACCCCCCTTTTAACATGCAAGTGGTCCATGCCGAAGAGAGGGAGAGAGAGCTCACGATGCCCCCAACGTTGCTCCTGGAGTAGGTCCTGCACACCAATCATGAGGAGAAACGAGGCCTGTCGTTACGGTCGCCGGACAACCTGTGGTCACTCTGAGGGAGCGGTCAGGGCACTGAGGGCCTGGTGAGGTGGCACCGTGCGGGGCTGCCGCAGCCAGAGCTCGACCACTCAGGTTTATCAACGCTGCAGGGACGGACCCGTGCGCACGCGCCGTGCCAGAGCGAGCGGCTCTGGTGCTGTTGAAGATGAAGTGATGCTGAGTAAGTGAGCTATGCACGGTGAAGATGTCGGCCCTCATGAGCCCCCAGGCCCAGGGGCCTCGGGAGGCTCTGGTGGCACGTGCAGGTCTTCGGGGACCATCGCCACCTCCGCCAGGACCGCGGGATGCCTGACCTCCTAAGCCTCTAGAATGCTCCTTAACAGGCGCTGATGTGCGGATACCGCGCTCGGCATGCCGAAGGGCATGCGAACATAGCTGTGGAGTGGTCCCACACAGCGCCCTATGGCTGAAGGCCATAGGCGCTCCTGGGACGCAGCTCGGTTGAGCCCTGGTACGTCGACGCAGACGCATAGTCCTCCATCCTCGCCTGGATGTGGGGCCACGGCAGGTAAGCAGCGGCTGCCGCGCATGACTCTGGACTCTTGTAGCTCTTGGGTGTTCCTTGCGATGAACTC
This sequence comes from Triticum aestivum, assembly GCF_018294505.1. Lineage (NCBI taxonomy): Eukaryota > Viridiplantae > Streptophyta > Magnoliopsida > Poales > Poaceae > Triticum > Triticum aestivum. The sequence goes on along the minus strand of NC_057797.1, from coordinate 130,328,181 downwards.
CTGAGTGTTTGGTCTCCTTTGACTTGTACCTTTCTGAGGGAAGCGTGCCTGAAAGCACCCCTCCAAGTGGTGCCCGAGCGCCTCCCCCGCAACCTTGGCAAGGTTGGTGGCTCTCCAAGAGAGAGCCCCCGAGCCCTGCCTGAGGAGGGCGCCGGGCGCGCCTTCCTATGCGCGAGAGGGCGGCACTCTCTGATCAGGCGCGAATCCTGACGCAATACCTCTGGAGGTGCCTGCTTCCTTGTGGCTCTGGCCAGGTGAGGTCTTCTTCTTCTTGAGGGTCGCCTCGGGAGGCCTCCCGCTCCTGCGATCTGGGTCTTCGATTGCTGCGGCTTGGAACGCACGCTCGAGCAAGCACACTGCGTCCCTTTCTTCATAGGGTACGATGATGACTCCATGCTTCCTGGCATCTTGAGGACATTGTAACCATGGTGAGTCACTGCCATAAACTTGGCTAGGGCTGGGCACCCGAGGATGGCGTTGTACGGAAGGCGGATGTGAGCGACGTCGAAGTCGATGAGCTTGGTGCGGTAGTTGTTGCGTTGCCCAAAGGTGACCGGAAGGCGAACCTGCCCAATTGGAACAGTGGAACCATCGGTGACTCCTGAGAAAGGCTTGGTCAGCTGAAGCTGGTCGTATGGCACTTGGAGATTGTCGAACGTCTCGACGGACAAGATGTTGAGTCCTGCTCCACCATCGATGAGGGTCCTGGTGACCTGCACGTTGCTGATGACTAGGAAGCAAAGCATCGGGAGGACTCCGGCCGTTGCCGCACACTTGAGCTAGTCTGCGGAACTGAATGTGATCGCGCTCGAAAACCACCTGAGAGATGGCCTCAAGCTTGGGAAGGATTGCATTCACCTCGCGAGCAAACTGCTTGGAGATGCGCTGTGAGGCTGGGGCCTGGGCGCCGCCCAGGATGGAAGCAATTGCACGCGGCTCTTGGAAGCCCCCAGCCCCATCGTCTTGCTGTTGGTCTTCATTCCTCCTCGGTGGAGGCGGCAGAGGAGGGAGGCCTGCATTGCCATGGGGATGGTCCTCACGAGGTTAGTCCTGCCAGTGGTCCTCGCGAGGGCGGTCACGCCATCCCTGGTAAAGGCCACGGTCTTCCCATCATCCACCGCCTCTTCCTCCTCCTCGGCCATAGCCCCGGTCGTTGCGCTCTGGGCGTCGGCCGATTCGCCCATCTCGCACGGCTCTGAGCTCTTGACATTTATTGGTGTTGTGGGTGTGGAGGTCATGGTACACGCAGTACCGTCCGCCCTTAGATGACTCAGGCTGATCCCTGCCTCGCTTGGTGTCTGGTTCCGCTGCTAGCACGGCAGCCCCCTTGCGCTTCACGTCCTTGGCCTTGAGCTTCTTTTCTTCCAGGTCGGCTGCCGGGAGCTCGAGAAGGGAGAGACGCCCTTCCTCAGCCCTGGCGCACTTGGTCGCCAAGTTGAACAACTCCAGGGATGTGCACAGGTATTCATGGATTGCTAGCTCTTCCTTCATCTTGACGTCACGCTCGCCGTCGGAGAAGGCTGAGATGATGGCTTCTTCAGTCACCTTGGGGATCTTGAGGCGAGCGTAGTTGAAGCGCTGGATGTACTTCTGCAGGGTTTCTCCTGGCTGTTGCTTGATGGGGCGTAGGTCGCTCACGGCCGGGGGCCGGTCGCGAGTGCCCTGGAAGTTGGCGATGAAGCAGGTGCGCATCTCGCTCCAGGAGGAGATCGTGTCGGGCGCCAGGTTCAGGAGCCAGGTGCGGGCGCCGTCCTTGAGTGCCATGGGGAACCAATTCGCCATGACCTTCTCGTCTCCGTTGGCGGCTACGATGCCCAGCTCGTAGAGCTACAGGAACTCCGCGAGGTCCGCTGTGCCATCGTAGCGGGGAGGGAGGTCAGGCTTAAACTTGCCTGGCCATGTGACGCCGTACAGCGCAGGGGTGAAGGAGAGGCAGCCTGCCATGGCCACCGGCACCCTTTGCTGGTGCTGGACTCGTTCTTGTGGGTCACCACGCACCACCATTGGGAGCAGCGCGGGGTTTTGTCGTGGAGGCGCTGGGGCGCGATCTTGGCGCGCCGGCGCTGGGAGCGCGCGAGCACCTTCCCGGGGACGTGGGATCTCTTGGCAGCTCCCTTCTTGCTGCGCTGGCGCCGGACGTGGAGGGTCTTGCCCTGGGACTGCGCGCCTTGGAGCCAAGGCACCTTCTTGGGGAGGAGGCGGCGGAGGCACCTCCTGATCCTCGCCCCCTGCACGGGACGGAGGGCGAGACAGCAAGAGGGACCGCAAGGGGGAGCCCCCTGTGGTACTGACGAGCTCGGTGATGCGGGCGAGCCAGTCCTCGTAGAGGTCATTGACGGGGCAATAGTGCAGGAGCTCCCGCGCCAAGAGCAGTGAGGCGTGCGCGTCCATGGGTGCGCGACGGGCGTGGGATGATGAGCCAGCTGGAGTCAGCGACATGGTGGCGGTGCGGCCACCCCGCCGCACCAAGGGGTGCTGGGACGAGGCCTGCTGCTCGTTCCCTGCCGGGCCGATGGCGGCGGGCGATGGGGAACGACGAGGGGGGCCACCGACGGGCGCCGTCTGGGCGACGCGAGCGGTGTGAGCAGCCCGGCGCTCGGCGCGGGCCCGACGGGCGTCAGCCATGGACATGAAGGAAGATCACACACGAACAGCGGAAGGAAGATTCTGGTGCACCCCTACCTGGCGCGCCAAATGTCAGGTTTCGGGTTCCGGCAGACCTTTGAGGTTCGAACACTGGGGTGTGCGGAGATCTCTCCCCTACCGATATACGTTCGATCCTCTCGTGTGAACTAAGATGAAAATGATGAACAACACAAGAGACACGATGTTTATACTGGTTCGGTCCACCGTTGTGGTGTAATACCCTACTCCAGTGTGTGGTGTGGTGGATTGCCTCTGGGGCTGATGCTGGACAGTACAAGGGAAGAACAGCCTCGCGAGAGGTGTTCTTGAGCTGGTGCGATGAACTGCTAGGGTGAGTTAGTCGCCTCTCTCTCTCTCTCTCTCTGCTGGGGTTCTACCAGATCACTCCGGGGGTCTCTCCTTACTCTGTGGTGGCTAGCTCTATTTATAGAGGCCCTGGGCCTTTCCCCAAATAATGAGCGGGAAGGGCGCCAACAATTGGCCATTTCGAAGGGGAACATCTAGTACAAGTTATCCTGACCAAAGGTGGTCTTCGGCTACCAAAAGCACTGGCGATGATGTCGTCTTGGGCTCCACGGTGACCTCCGTCCTGCCGTCCAGCTGGTCTTGGTCTCGTTGCACCGGAATGGCAACCTTTGCCTGATGCCTTGGCCTGTGCTTGCCCCCTTTACACCGAAGGGGAAACAAGGACACTGCGCAGGCCGGCGCCCGCCTGGCGCCCGCCTGGTCTCGATCATCATGGCTTGCGCCACGGGTTCCTCGCGAGGTACCCCTGCCTTGATCTCTCCGCCTCCTCGCGAGCCTGCCTGATGAGGCTGCCTCTGAGGAAGCTTCGTGTCATCCGCCCGGCGAGGCTTGGCCCCTCGTGAGGGTCTTTGAGCTTGAGCTGATGAAGATGGGCCGCACTTGGTCCCCGCTTGAGCCACGCCGCAGGCCGCAGGCAGGCAAGTCTAGGGACCCCCATTCCCAGAACACCGATAGTAATAATCTGAACTAATTCTTTGGTTGACTCGGTGTAACAAACGTGACCGACTGAATATTGAAATTTGCAGAGCTGCCACCTCTGGGACTTCCACCTGCCAGTATGAAAACGAGGACATGGAAGATGCAGTCACCTCCAACCCGGGTACAATTCTCGTGATCTTGTTCTCGATTGTATGGTCGATTAAATTCTGGTGACTCATCTAGGGTCGTCTCATTTCTTTCCAGCTCCTCCCAATGTCATTGAGCTTCCGGATGATGATGAGGACGTGCCGCCGAGGCCCAGGAAGAAGAAGGCAATATCTAGCAAGACATCCCAGTCGGAGCCGGCGACGGCGCGGGTTGTTCAACAGCTCGAAGATGCGAGTAAGATTTCTGTAACCTTTGCTGACCCAGTGTCGAGTGCGCGCCCCGCATCGTCAACTGCACCAGAGCTTGTTTCAACCATCCAACTTCATGCCTCGGATCTCCAAGCCGCTGCGTCTGGACCATCTGTCCCCTTCTTTGCCACTCATCATGTTCCAGAAAGCCAGTCGGACACCGCTGCGGAGGCCATTCGTCAGGCTGGCATAATGATGGAGCGGGTGAAGGCGGTGCACGAAAGCAGTCAGGCTGCTTATGACGCCAGCGCGGCTCTTCGAGCCAATGTCCAGGTAAGTTAACTCCCGAATGAACTTGTTCTTTTAGGATATGCTACCCGAATATTTTCCTTTGCGCAATCTTTCATTGTCTTGCACTTTGAGATTGTACACCCACTGGGTGCTTTGTCATACTTTTTTTGTACTCGGTCTGGGCGGACCAGCCGAGTGGAATCCAAACCAGTGGGGGCACGCCAAGTGCACCCACTGGGTGTAGTCCCCGAGACCGCAGTCGACTGCTGGCAGTCAGTTTGGGTCTGAGCACTTCTTTCTCTCCCTTTTTTTGTACTCGGTCTGGGCGGACCAGCCGAGTGGAATCCGAACCAGTGGGGGCACGCTAAGTGCACCCACTGGGTGTCGTCCCCGAGACCGCAGTCGACTGCTGGCAGTCGGTTGGGGTCTGAGTAGTCTTGAAGTTTTATTCACTCGGATGTAAATAATCTTTGATCTTGTCGATTGATATGTCTTTTACTCACCGTAGAAATCTTGTACGCTTATCTCCAAGTTCGTCAAATTTGAGGAAAAGCAGAGGCAACTCAACCTTGACCTGGAGTTGGCTCAGCAGAACTTAAAGAAGGCTAAAGATGAAGTCGCTGGTACGGAAGGTAACGGCCTGTCAACTACTTATCTTGACCATCCTACAAGTTATCTCTTTGTTCTTCTATTTGATCTAAATGTGTATTTTGCAGAGAAAATGAGGCTGGCCCTGGAGAAGAAGGACTTGGACCTTGCAGCTGCGCAGAAGGAGGCTCAGTAGAAGACTGCCCTTGCTGACCAGAAACTGGCTTCGGTCGGAGCGGTAGAGGAGGAAATCAACAAGTTGAAGTCATCTCTCACTGAATCCAATCGAGAGGCGACTCGTGTGAAAAAGATAAAGTGGCTCTGAACGACCAGCTGGAAAGCATGACTCGTAGGAAGAACGATTTGGAGGCTTATCTGAAAGCTCTCACCAAGAAACTCATTCTTATGCTCGAAGGTATCCCCTTTTTACCCGACTGTTTTACTGTCTGCAGGTTAGTCCGGACCAGTCGCCTCATTAACTCCTTGACTGCAAAATTCTGCCAAAACTTTGAAGAGGAGACTGGACGGATCGAGATGGGCTTGGACCCTATCCTTTCTCCAGTTGGCGACGAGGCTGCCATGAATGTGCTTCGACTGGAATCCCGCGTCGCCAGTGTTACACGTTATCTTGCTCGTCTGAAGGTGGCAGTTTCACGCATCGACTCATCGCTCTGGCCAAGGGAAACTCTTCATAATGATCTCGAGTCTCTGATGACTCGGCTCAATGAGGTCCCCGGTCGAGTGCAGGAATGGAAGAAGTCCTCTGCCCGATGCGGCGCTGACGTGGCCCTGTCGCTGGTTAGGGTCCACCGCAAAGAAGCTCAAGAAGAGAATCTGGCGGCGATCAAGGTCGCCAACCCAAAAAGGCATGACTTCCAATCCTTCATGGAGACTTTCATTGCTGCTGCCACTCAGATCACAGACAAGATTGATTTGGACAAGTTCGTTGAGCCTGCAAGTCCTCCTCCTGCCGAGTGAACAAACTTGATACTTAAACTTGCTTTAAATTTGCCTCGGAATGCCAAGTGGTTTTTGTAACCGTTAAACTCCTTCGGGCCTGACGCCCGAGTACTTTTATCTTCGTCATGAAACTTTTGAGATTTTATCTGATCTTGGTTTATCTTCTGCATGTGCTTGCGTTTGCCTTCGAGCGGAACTTATTATTCACTCGGAATATTCTTTGAGATGCAACTCTGAGGGAGATATCCCAGTCGATTTGCGCCTCGTCATCCTTGCAGATAGGGATGGAGCGCTCATTGTACTTGTGGCGCAGCACACCTTGTCATCCTTGCGGATAGGGATGGAGTGCACATTGTACTTGTGGCACAGTTCCGTGGAGAGGATTGCAGTCTACCTGCACCTTGTCGTCCTTGCGGATAGGGATGGATTTTCAACTTAGGCGAGTACTAGACTGCAGCTAAGCCCCCGAGTGTGAGGTTTGCTCATCACTCGGTAGGATTTTTGAAACTTAGGCGAGTACTGGACTACAGCTAAGCCCCCGAGTGTGAGGTTTGCTCATCACTCGGTAGGATTTTTGAAACTTAGGCGAGTACTGGACTGCAGCTATGCCCCCGAGTGTGAGGTTTGCTCATCACTCGGTAGGATTTTTGAAACTTAGGCGAGTACTGGACTGCAGCTAAGTCCCCGAGTGTGAGGGTTGCTCATCACTCGGTAGGATTTTTGAAACTTAGGCGAGTACTGGACTGCAGCTAAGCCCCTGAGTGTGAGGCTTGCTCATCACTCGGTAGGATTTTTGAAACTTAGGCGAGTACTGGACTGCAGCTAAGCCCCCGAGTGTGAGGTTTGCTCATCACTCGGTAGGATTTTTGAAACTTAGGCGACTACTGGACTGCAGCTAAGCCCCCGAGTGTGAGTCTTGCTCATCACTCGGTAGGATTTTTAAAACTTAGGCGAGTACTGGACTGCAGCTAAGCCCCCGAGTGTGAGGCTTGCTCATCGCTCGGTAGGATTTTTGAAACTTAGGCGAGTACTGGACTGCAGCTAAGCCCTCGATTGAGAGGCTTGCTCATCCTCGGTAGGATTTTTTCAACTTAGGCGAGTACTGGACTGCAGCTAAGCCCCGAGTGAGAGGCTTGCTCATCACTCGGTAGGATTTTTTCAACTTAGGCGAGTATTGGACTGCAGCTAAGCCCCCGAGTGAGAGGCTTGCTCATCACTCGGTAGGATTTTTTTTTCAACTTAGGCGAAACGAATTCGCAGCTAAGCCACCAAGTGAGAGGCTTGCTCATCACTTGGTAGGGTTTTTTAAACTTAGGCGAAACGGATTCACAGCTAAGCCACCCACTGGGGGATTTCAGAAACAAGCGTAAGCAATCGACAATCATTTTAGAAGACTGTAAAAACTCTTGTCTTTGATAAACAAACTACAAAGGTGCTTCTTATTACATCCCAATAGACTGAGTGCTTAAGTATAAAAGGGGCGGAGCAGCTCTGCATTCCAAGCTCACGGCTCATCTTTCTTGTGCTCGACGTGGTAGAGGTGATATGCTCCATTGTGGAGCACTCTGGTGACAACGAAGGGGCCTTCCCAGGTAGGAGCAAGCTTGTGTGGTTTCTGCTGATCCACTCGGAGAACCAAGTCTCCCTCTTGAAATGCTCAACCCCTCACGTTTCTGGCATGGAATTGACGCAGGTCTTTTGCTGATAGATGGTTGATCTGATCGAGGCCATCTCTCTTTCTTCTTCCTGGAGATCAACTGCATGTTGTCATGCCTGTTCTGCTTCTTCTTTTGAGAAAAGCTCGACTCGGGGTGCATTGTGGACCAACTCACTCGTAAGTACAACTTTGGCTCCATAAACCCAGAAAAGGGGGATTCAGCCAGTCGACCGATTGGGAGTTGTCTTCAATCCCCACAATAATGATGGAAGTTCATCGACCCAGGTTCCTACTACGTGTTTGAGGTCACGCATCAGTCGGGGTTTCAGTCCTTTGAGAATATCCATTTGCTCTTTCAGCTTGCCCATTCGACTGGGGGTGGGCGACTAAGGCATAGTCGACTCGAGTACCTTGGAAGCACAGAAAGTTCTGAACTCATCAGAATCGAAGTTTGACCCGTTGTCAGTGATGATGTTGTGTGGAACACCATATCTGAATGTTAACTCTCTGATGAAGCTGACAGTAGTACTGGCTTCAAGGTTCTTGATAGGCTTGGCTTCAATCCACTTGGTGAACTTGTCGACTGCTACAAGCACATGAGTGAATCCACTCCTACCAGTCCTCTGAGGTCCAACCATATCCAATCCCCAAACAGCAAAAGGCCAGACGAGTGAATGGTCTTCAGGGCCGGCACAGGTTTGTGAGACATGTTGGAGTAAAACTGGCAACCTTCACATTTGTCGACTATTTCTTTTGCCATGTCATTTGCCCCTAGCCAGTAAAATCCCACTTGGTATGCTTTGGACACAATGGTCCGAGAGGACGCATGGTGACGATAGGTCCCCGAGTGGATGTCATTAAGGATCACTCGACCTTCTTCAGGTGTTATGCATTTCTGGCAAACTCCAGTCACACTTTCTCTGAACAACTGTCCTCTTATCACAGTAAAGGCTTTAGATCGACGGACGATCTTTAGAGCCTCTTCTTCATCCTCTAGGAGTTCCTTTCTAAGAATGTACGTGATATATGGTACTGTCCAATCGGGGGTGATGACCAAAACCTCCATAATCAAATCGACCACGGTTGGAACCTCGATTTCAGTCGGATCGATGGCACTCTTCGGCTGCGGGGGCTCTTCAGTGAAGGGATCTTCTTGAACTGAAGGTGTATGAATATGCTCCAGGAACACATTGCTGGGAATGGCTTCCCTTTTGGAGCCTATATTTGCGAGATCATCGGCTGCTTCATTTTTCAGTCGAGGGATGTGATGGAGCTCTAACCCCTCAAACCTCTTTTCTAACTTTCTCACTGCATTGCAATAACCAGTCATAGCTAGGCTTCTGATGTCCCACTCCTTCATCACCTGATCGACCACTAAATCCGAGTCACCATAGACCATGGGGCGACTGACGCCGAGCGAAATGGCCATACGCACCCCGTACAGAAGTGCCTCATATTCAGCTTCATTGTTGGAGGAGTCAAAGTGAATCTGGAGAACATAGCTGAGTTTGTCACCATGGGGGGTACCAACATGTAACACCCTCGATGCGACTACAGCTCCCACGTGTCGAGGCACGACTTAGAGACATAATCGCATTGAAGGCATATGTCGCAAGTTAGGCAATCTTCACAACATCCCATGTAATATGAATAATGAAGGGAAGAACATAGTTGGCTTACACTCGCCACGTCACATCAAAGTACAAAAATAACATTACCTCATCCAAAACACTCCTGGCCCGACTACGGTGCCAAAATAGAAGAAAACCCAACATGCGACAACGGTCCCAATCACCCCCAACTGGGCACCACTACTGATCATCGGGAAAGGAAACGTAGTAACGCTGAGAGTCCTCGTCGAACTCCCACTTGAGCTCGTACTCGTCACCTGAAGCGGAATCACCTGGACCTGCATCTGGAGTTATAGTATCTGTGAGCCACAGGGACTCAGCAATCTCGCACCCTCGCGATCAAGACTATTTAAGCTTATAGGAAGGGGTAAGGCAAATTTATGTGGAGCTGCAGCAAGCGACTAGCATATATGGTGGCTATCTTATTCGCAAAAGAGAGCGAGAAGAGGAGGCAAGCACGAGCGAGAAACTAGAGAGCAACCTGCGCAAGCATAACTCCAACACCGTGTCCACTTCCCGGACTCCACCGAGAAGAGGCCATCACGGTAACACACTCAGTTGATTCATTTTAATTAATTAAGGTTCAAGTTATCTACAACCGGACATTAACAAATTCTCATCTTCCCATAACCGCGGGCACGGCTTTCGAAAGTTCAATCCCTGCAGGGGCGTCCCAACTTAGCCCATGACAAGCTCTCACGGTCAATGAAGGAATAGACCTCCTCCCAAGACGTTCCGATTAGACTCGGTATCTCGGTAACTCAAGACACTTCGACAGGTTAAAACAAGACCAGCAACACCGCCCGAATGTGCCGAAAAATCCCGATAGGAGCTGCACATATCTCTTTCTCAGGGCACACTCAGATGAGACTAGCTACGAGTAAAACCAACCCTCAAGTTTCCCCGAGGTGGCCCCGCAGGCAGCTCAGTTCGGACCAACACTCAGAGGGAGCACTGGCCCGGGGGGGGGGGGTTAAAATAAGATGACCCTTGAGTCTGCAGAACCCAAGGGAAAGAAACGGCTAGGTGACCAATGGTAAAACCAAGGTTGGGCATTGCTGGAAAAGCTTTAATCAAGACGAACTATCAAGGGGTTCCCATTATAACCCAACCGCGTAAGGAACGCAAAATCCGGGAACATAACACCGATATGACGGAAACTAGGGCGGCAAGAGTGGAACAAAACACTACGCGAGAGGCCGAGCCTTCCACCCTTTACCAAGTATATAGATGCATTAAGATAACATAGCAATATAATAATATCCCAACAAGTAAATAAATGTTCCAACAAGGAACGGCCTCCAATCTTCACCTGCAACTAGCAACGCCATAAGAGGGGCTGAGCAAAGCGGTAACATAGCCAATCAACGGTTTGCTAGGACAAGGTGGGTTAGAGGTTTGACATGGCAATTTGGGAGGCTGACAAGCAAATGGTAGGTATCGTAGCATTGGCATAGCCAAGAGCGAGCAAACTAGCATAGCAAAGATAGTAGTGATTTCGAGGGTATGATCATCTTGCCTGCATAGTTGTCAGAGTTGACTGGATCCTCAAAAGCAAACTCAACAGGCTCCTCGGTAGAGAACTCGTCTCCCGGCTCTACCCAACAAGACAAACAAGCAACAAGGATACAATCAATCACGTGCAAGACCAAGCAATATGACGATATGCTATGCGGGATGCGATGCGGGATGCAAAATGCAAGATATAACAGGAAATGCATGAACTTGGCCTCAACTTGGAATTCCGAGTGTGCCACTAGAAGAATGAGATGAAATCGCTTGAAAACGATATAAAGATCATCGGAATCGGAGTTACGGTTTGGAAATGGCAAGCGTTTTAAGATATGACACCGGTCTGCGATTTACAGCAAGTAGGCATCTAAATGCAATGAGATGAACATGCTACAGCCACCAAACCTGACAACAAAATGCATGGCAGGGATGCACACAAGATTCTTAACAAAAGACTAGCACTGAGCCACAGCCAATTCATCCATTATGAGGTTCAAACAAGCATGGCAAAAACGCAAATGCAATACAGATTCCAGACTTAGTGAAATTAACACTTGTCTGAAATTTCAGATCACGAAGCCCTCTTTGGAGCAGCAAAACAACATGATACATGACCTTATTAAGACAAGTAAGAACATGGCATGGAGCTACTCAACAAGCTTAACAAAAGTCCCAAAGTGACCTGGGGCCAAAAGGGTTCATAAAATATACTAACGGGCACACGAACATAGCAAAAACACAATCAGTTTTCAGACTTAGTGAAAACTGAGACATGCTGAAATATAACTCACGAAGGCATGTAAACGAGCTCGATGCACTCACTACGGTGCAATTCATGGCAAGGAAAGCATACATCCATTAAGAAGGCACAAAATGCTAGGTAGACATGGCAAGAACAATGGCATAGCATGCACGGATCAACTACAATAGCATCGGCAAAATCGCAAACGAGTTGACGATCTGCCCAGATTCACCACAAAGCAAAAGTAGAGCTCGATTGATTCAAGCTAGGGTGCTCCATAATTGCAAACAAAGACATGGATGGATGGAGAATAACATGATTAACAAAACTCCTTTACTGATCATCCTCAAAAGAGGCACGGATCACTAGGAAACATGCTGAACATATGGCATCATGAACTAAATAATCCCAGACTTAGTGAAAACTACTAAGTCCCTGAAAACATATTTCCCGGGTGCCTCACTTTGCAAGCTTGCACAAGTCACCACATATATCCTAAAAATGCATGGGTTGCACCTCTGGAAAGAAGACAAAATGCTTAACAAAACATATGAAGGACTCACAGGCATAGCATGCACACAAGAATCATGGCAAAAATGACAAAAGTCTAAGATGAACTAGCAGATCTGATAATTAACTCTCGAAGCCCTCTTCTAACAGCATTTTGGGCATCAAGATGAGCTCAAAAAAATGATGCAATGGAATGAAATGATGTACTCGTTGATACGAACATTTTGATATATTATATGCCCAAATCGGAACTACGGATGTGGAGATACGGTAGGTGAAATTAGGCATAAAAAATTAGGGTTCGGAGGAGAAAGTCAACCGGGATATTTTCAGATCCAGATTTGCACGATTCCCGAGGCTCGCCGGATTCTACTGTTCACCGCCGGAGACTTGCCGGAGAGGAAGAAGAGGAGGTCGGGGCTTGGCCGGCGTCGAGGTAGGCCGGTGGAGGGCGGCGGCGGTGGCGGCCGCGGCGAGGGGCGGCGGGGTCGGCTCGGCCGTCGAGGTGGCAGGCGGCGTGGCGCCCGACTCCGACGTGGAGCTCCGGCGGACGGCAGGGCGGCGCGGCGGGCGGCAAGGCGGCGGGGTAGGCGAGGCTGGTGGCGGCGACTCCGGGCCGCGGGGGCCGGATCCGGGCCTCCCGGCCCGCGGCGGCAGCGAGGCAGCGGCGCCACGTGGCGGCGGCGGGTTGGTGGAGGCGAGCGGCGGACGCTGTCCGGCCTGGCGCGGACACGTCCGTTGGTGCGGGGATCTGTTTTTTTAGACTAGGGTTGGACGGGGAGAGATCCGAGATCCGAAAATGAGGGGGCTATTTATAGGCATAAGTGGAGCTAGGAGAGTCCAAATGAGGTGCGGTTTTGGGCCACGCGATCATGATCGAACGCTCTAGGACATGGAGCAGAGTTTGGTGGGTTTTGGGCCAAATTGGAGGGGTGTTGGGCTGCAACACACACGAGGCCTTTTCGGTCCCTCGGTTAACCGTTGGAGTATCAAACGATGTCCAATTGATACGAAACTTGACATGCGGTCTACCGGTAGTAAACCAAGGCCGCTTGGCAAGTCTCGGTCCAATCCGGAAATGTTTAATCCCCCCACACGAAAGAAAGCTAGAAATGACCACCGGAGGAGAACGAAGTGCCGGAATGCAAAACGGACAACGGGGAAAATGCTCAAATGCATGAGATGAACACGTATGCAAATGCAATGCACATGATGACATGACACGAGATGCATGAAAACGAGAACAACACACGGAGACAAAGACCCGAACCCGAGAAATAAATATAACTTAACGCCGGAAACGGCAAGAGTTGGATTACAAATTGGGAAAGTTATATCTGGGGCGTTACAACACTCCACCACTACGAAAAGATCTCGTCCCGAGATCTAGGACTGAAAGAACGCCGGGTACTCAGAACGGAGGTGATCCTCGCGTTCCCAGGTACCTTCACGGTCGGAATGGTGCGACCACTTGACTTTGAGAAATTTGATTGACTTGTTGCGAGTCTTGCGTTCAGTCTCTTCCAGAATAGCAACTAGGTGCTCACGATAAGAGAGATATTCTTGGAGCTCAATGTCCTCGAAGTTGACGGTGCGGTCAGGAGTCTTGAAGCACTTTCGAAGCTGAGAGACATGGAACACATCATGAACATTTGCAAAGTTTGAAGGAAGCTCGAGTTGATAGGCGAGGTCGCCTCTCTTGCTGACAATCTTGAAAGGTCCCACGTATCTAGGGGCAAGCTTCCCTTTGATACCGAAGCGACGAGTACCTTTCATAGGAGAGACACGGAGGTAAACATGATCTCCGATCTCAAAAGCCAAATCACGGTGCTTACTATCGTAGTAGCTCTTCTGGCGGGATTGGGCTGCTTTGAGGTTATCTCGAATGACTTTGCACATTTCTTCTGCCTCTGTGATTAAGTCATTACCCAGCAGCTGACGTTCACCGGTTTCAGACCAGTTGAGAGGGGTACGGCACTTCCTACCATACAGAATTTCAAAAGGGGCCTTGCCCGAACTTGCTTGAAAACTATTGTTGTAGGAGAATTTAGCATAAGGAAGACAATCCTCCCACTTCATGCCGAAGGAGATCACACAAGCCCTGAGCATATCTTCAAGAATCTGGTTGACACGCTCGACTTGACCGCTTGTTTGAGGATGGAAAGCTGTGCTGAAGCGGATGTTAGTGCCCATGGCCTTCTGAAAAGAATCCCAAAACTTCGAGGTAAAGATGCTGCCACGGTCTGAAGATATCACTTGAGGAATAGCGTGCAGAGAGACAGTGCAAGAGGTATAGAGTTCCGCCAATTGAGCTGCAGTGATCGACTCCTTGATACGCAGAAAGTGAGCCACTTTGGTGAGCTTGTCGATGACAACAAATATAGCATCATTGCCACGCTTGGACTTTGGAAACCCAGTCACGAAGTCCATTTCAATGTGGTCAAACTTCCATTCTGGAATGGCAAGAGGTTGGAGGAGACCTGCTGGCCTTTGGTGTTCTGCCTTCACTCTTCTGCAGACATCACATTCATTCACGAATTGAGCGATCTCGCGCTTCATTCGAGTCCACCAATAAGCTTGCTTGAGGTCCTGATACATCTTCGTACTCCCAGGGTGGATGGAGAGGAGAGAATTGTGAGCCTCATTCATGATCACTTTACGGAGGTCGCCTTTGGGCACAACAATACGATCCTCGAAGAAGAGAGTGTCCTTGTCATCAAGGCGGTAGCACTTGTACTTGGACTGACTCTTGGCAATCCCAATCTTCACCTTTTTCACCATAGCATCAAGAAGCTGGGCTTGGCGAATCTGGTCTTCTAAGGTAGGAGAGACTTGAAGGTTGGCGAGGAAACCTTGAGGAACAACTTGTAGATTAAGCTTGCGGAAAGCTTCACAAAGCTCAGGTTGAAAAGGCTTGATAATCAGACTGTTGCAGTAAGCCTTTCTGCTCAAAGCATCAGCAATCACATTGGCCTTTCCTGGAGTATACTCGATGCTCGGATTATATTCTTGAATCATTTAGACCCATCGAGTTTGCCTGAGGTTGAGGTTAGGCTGAGTGAAGATGTACTTTAAGACTCTTGTGATCAGTGAAAATGTCCACTTTTCTTCCCAACAGAAGATGTCTCCAAGTCAAAAGAGCATGCACAACTGCCGCCAACTCGAGATCATGAGTGGGGTAGTTCTTCTCATTAGGCTTCAACTGGCGGGTTGTATAAGCAACCACTTTCTTCTCTTGCATCAAAACTATGCCAAGACCTTGGAGAGAGGCATCACAAAAGACCTCGTAGGGCTTGGATTCATCAGGCGGAGTCAGAACTGGAGCAGTGATCAACTTCTCTTTCAAAGCGTTGAAAGCAATATCACACTCCAGAGACCAAACGTACTTGACATGCTTCTGAAGAAGATTTGAGAGAGGCTTCGCGATCTTAGAAAAGTTTTCAACGAATCTTCGGCAATTGCTTGCGAGACCGAGAAAACTGCGGAGTTGCTTCACATTCTGAGGAGGTTCCCAATTCACAATAGCAGACACCTTCTCAGGATTCACGGAAATGCCCTTGGCAGAGATGATATGACCAAGATAAAGAACCTCATCGAGCCAAAATTCACACTTGGAGAACTTGGCGTAGAACTGATGTTCTCTGAGCTTATCAAGAACCAAACGCAAATGCTTGGCATGATCTTCCTTGTTCTTCAAGAAAACCAGAATGTCGTCGAGATAGACCAAAACGAAGTCATTGGTGTAGGCGTTGAAGATGAAGTTCATCATGCGAGAGAACGTCGGAGGAGCGTTGGCGAGGCCAAAAGACATGACAGTGTATTCATATGAACCAAAGCTTGTTCTGAAAGCTGTCTTGGGAATATCTTCTTCACGAATGCGAATCTGGTGATAACCCATACGAAGATCAAGCTTGGAGAATACTTGGGCACCTTTGAGTTGTTCGAACAGCTCGTTGATGTTTGGAAGTGGGTATTTGTTCTTGATGGTCTTCTTCTTCACTGGACGGTAATCAACACAAAGTCGGTCCGTTCCATCCTTCTTCTTCACAAAAAGAACACCACAACCCCACGGAGAAGAACTAGGCCGGATGAGACCCATTCTTTCTTGCTCGTCGAGTTGCTTCTTCAGCTCCTTCAACTCTTCAGGCCCGAGCTTGTAAGGACGTTTGCACACAGGTTCCATGCCAGGCTCAAGCTCAATAACGAATTCAGCTAGCCGGTGCGGAGGCATTCCTGGGAGCTCTTCTGGAAAGACGTCTTGATATTCGCAAACGACTGGAATTTGCGAGATGGCATCCAATTCACCCTTCTCATTGAGAGAAAACAGACAGATAGAATTATCCCGAGCGGCAAAGACAATTACATCCTCAGACGAATGAGTCAATTGAATCTGCATGGCTGCACAATCAAGCTGAGCCTTGTGCTTAGAAAGCCAATCCATCCCGAGAATAAGATCAATATCTGAGTTACCAAGAACCATTGGAGAAGCCAGAAACTTGAAGTCACCCATCAAGATAGAAATATCCGGAACCATCAAACTGGAACTCAGACGCTTAGCTGGAGAGACGACTTGCATAGCTCTAGGTAAAGCCTTAGTACTAAAATTGTTCTCCGATGCAAATGGGAATGACATGAAGGAATGCGATGCCCCAGAGTCAAAAAGTACTTTTGCGGGAATATCATTAACAGGAAGGTTACCCATGATGACATCTGACGAGTCCTCTGCTTGAGCTGCATTCATCATATTGACCTTGGCATGCTTGGGGTTATGCTTGACCACAGCTGTACTTGCCAATCTGATAGGAGGAGGAGGAAGACGCCTCTGGTTGAGACACTTGTTGGCATAGTGACCCTTCTGTTGGCACTTGTTGCACGTGACCTCTGAAAGCGGACGGTGATACGGAGCACTCGATCTTGGAGCTTGAGACGAAGTCTTGTTCTGAAAGCCAGGGTTGGGTGGGTGGGAAGAACCACTACCACCTTTGCTCTTCTGCTGATACGGCTGACGGAACGGAGGAGGAGGAAGCCAAAACTTCTACTGCTTGGCCACTTGAGTAGAGGAAGAAGGAGTAACATCTCTGACTCGCTTCCTGGAAGCATCACACCTCAACCGAGCAGCCTATTGCTTCAGTGCCATGTTGTAGAACTCATCGTACCTCAAGGGCTCGAAGAGAACAAGAGCGAGCTGAATATCTTCTCTGAGACCACCCCTGAACTGGTATATCATGCTCTTCTCATCAGGCACGTCCTGCTTGGAAAAGCGGGCAAGCTTCTGGAACAACTTGTTGTAGTCATAGACAGACAAAGAGCCTTGCTTCAGATTGCGGAATTCCTCACGCTTGCTTTCAATCACGCTCTGCAGAATATGATGAGCTCGGAAATCTCGACGGAAATCATCCCAAGTGAAAACACGTCCACCTCTGGAATCCTTGTACTGCTGGAACCATTCTGCAGCTTGATCTTTGAGTTGGAAGGAAGCGAACTTGACAAAGTCCTCAGGCCTGACGTTACTGCACTCGAAATGCTTACACAGATCCACAAGCCAATCGTCAGCATCGGTTGCCTCAACACAATTGCTGAAAGTCTTTGGCCCGTTAGCAAGGAACTGGTTGAGTGTAGCAAAGTGACTCTGATTGCTGCCTTGATTCCCTTGACTGCCTTGATTGCGCTCTTGAAGAATTTGCATGATCAGCTATGTGTTTGCATTGGTTGCGGCCATCACAGCTTGCCATGCCTCTGGAGGAGGTGGAGGCGGTGGCTGATCAGGATTCGGAGTCGTGCGCGTTGGAGGAGCCATCCTGAAGAGGTTGACCACCATTAGCACATTGACAAATAAATATTGAAGCTGAATCCAACGGAATGAAAATTGCAACATATAGTCTTCACATCCGAACAAAATGAACGAATGCATTCCTCTTGAAATGGTCACATATCCATAATTGAGAAGCCACGTAGAATTAAGGTAGAGAAATAAATCAACAAGGTACGGATCAAGAACGAATAATCGGTAAGAAATCCCAATCTCAAACCAATATCCGTGGAAGAAGAACTAGAGCTACTAGAATTCCCACCTATGAAACTCCCGAACCTTTCCGGTTATGCAATCAGGTGTTGGGGATATAGGGGAAGCATAATATCTCACCCAAACTAGCAAATCCTACATCCAGCTGTATCCATCCTTCAACACATAACCAAGAAATCTTCGGAAACCATCTAGCTCAACCTTCGAAAAGCATCCATTATACAAGTTATGGCGATACTCCCGAACTCCCGCCCCAGTACTAGGTGGCGTCGAGGTTATCTCACCAACGAACTGCATAAAAGAGATTTTCGATGTCGGTGAACATATCTCAAGTATTCCAGAATTGCAAAGATAAAATTATGATGACAACACCTCAGAGCTCAACTCCCCGGGACACTTCCAATAAACCCCTGATAGGAGGCACCAAGACAATGTTCTCATCATAAGCCATCGGAATGATTCCAAGATACTCGCGTGATCCTAAAAATTTTTAGTGAAATTTGAGAAGAGAAGAGTCAAAACTCTACGTCAGGATGCCTTACCAGAGCGATGAGGAGACTGGGAAGTAAAAAGAATTCCTAAGCTCTCTGATATATAATTCCTAAGTGACTCAAAACATTTTTCTAGACACAACTCGGCTGCTAAAAACGATCAAGCAATGGAGCTCCTAAGGTCAGGGAAGGCTCTGATTACCAACTTGTAACACCCTCGATGCGACTATAGCTCACACGTGTCGAGGCACGACTTAGAGACATAATCGCATTGAAGGCATATGTCGCAAGTTTGGCAATCTTCACAACATCCCATGTAATATGAATAATGAAGGGAAGAACATAGTTGGCTTACACTCGCCACGTCACATCAAAGTACAAAATAACATTACATCATCCAAAACACTCATGGCCCGACTATGGTGCCAAAATAGAAGAAAACCCAACATGCGACAACGGTCCCAATCACCCCCAACTGGGCACCACTACTGATCATCGGGAAAGGAAACGTAGTAACGCTGAGAGTCCTCGTCGAACTCCCACTTGAGCTCGTACTCGTCACCTGAAGCGGAATCACCTGGACCTGCATCTGGAGTTATAGTATCTGTGAGCCACAGGGACTCAGCAATCTCGCACCCTCGCGATCAAGACTATTTAAGCTTATAGGAAGGGGTAAGGCAAATTTATGTGGAGCTGCAGCAAGCGACTAGCATATATGGTGGCTATCTTATTCGCAAAAGAGAGCGAGAAGAGGAGGCAAGCACGAGCGAGAAACTAGAGAGCAACCTGCGCAAGCATAACTCCAACACCGTGTCCACTTCCCGGACTCCGCCGAGAAGAGGCCATCACGGTAACACACTCAGTTGATTCATTTTAATTAATTAAGGTTCAAGTTATCTACAACCGGACATTAACAAATTCCCATCTGCCCATAACCGCGGGCACGGCTTTCGAAAGTTCAATCCCTGCAGGGGAGTCCCAACTTAGCCCATGACAAGCTCTCACGGTCAACGAAGGAATAGACCTCCTCCCA
The DNA here is from genome assembly GCF_018294505.1 of Triticum aestivum. Lineage (NCBI taxonomy): Eukaryota > Viridiplantae > Streptophyta > Magnoliopsida > Poales > Poaceae > Triticum > Triticum aestivum. The sequence goes on along the minus strand of NC_057797.1, from coordinate 130,308,797 downwards.
AGACGTTCCGATCAGACTCGTTATCTCGGTAACTCAAGACACTTCGACAGGTTAAAACAAGACCAGCAACACCGCCCGAATGTGCCGACAAATCCCGATAGGAGCTGCACATATCTCTTTCTCAGGGCACACTCAGATGAGACTAGCTACGAGTAAAACCAACCCTCAAGTTTCCCCGAGGTGGCCCCGCAGGCAGCTCAGTTCGGACCAACACTCAGAGGGAGCACTGGCCCGGGGGGGTTAAAATAAGATGACCCTTGAGTCTGCAGAACCCAAGGGAAAGAAAAGGCTATGTGACAAATGGTAAAACCAAGGTTGGGCATTGCTGGAAAAGCTTTAATCAAGGCGAACTATTAAGGGGTTCCCATTATAACCCAACCGCGTAAGGAACGCAAAATCCGGGAACATAACACCGATATGACGGAAACTAGGGCGGCAAGAGTGGAACAAAACACTAGGCGAGAGGCCGAGCCTTCCACCCTTTATCAAGTATATAGATGCGTTAAGATAACATAGCAATATAATAATATCCCAACAAGTAAATAAATGTTCCAACAAGGAACGGCCTCCAATCTTCACCTGCAACTAGCAACGCCATAAGAGGGGATGAGCAAAGCGGTAACATAGCCAATCAATGGTTTGCTAGGACAAGGTGGGTTAGAGGTTTGACATGGCAATTTGGGAGGCTGACAAGCAAATGGTAGGCATCGTAGCATTGGCATAGCAAAGAGCGAGCAAACTAGCATAGCAAAGATAGTAGTGATTTCGAGGGTATGATCATCTTGCCTGCACAGTTGTCAGAGTTGACTGGATCCTCAAAAGCAAACTCAATGGGCTCCTCGGTAGCGAACTCGTCTCCCGGCTCTACCCAACAAGACAAACAAGCAACAAGGATACAATCAACCACGTGCAAGACCAAGCAATATGACGATATGCTATGCGGGATGCGATGCAGGATGCAAAATGCAAGATATAACAGGAAATGCATGAACCTGGCCTCAACTTGGAATTCCAAGTGTGCCACTGGAAGGATGAGATGAAATCGCTTGAAAACGATATAAAGATCATCGGAATCGGAGTTACGGTTTGGAAATGGCAAGCGTTTTAAGATATGACACCGGTCTGCGATTTACAGCAAGTAGGCATCTAAATGCAATGAGATGAACATGCTACAGCCACCAAACCTGACAACAAAATGCATGGCAGGATGCACACAAGATTCTTAACAAAAGACTAGCATTGAGCCACGGCCAATTCATCCATTATGAGGTTCAAACAAGCATGGCAAAAACGCAAATGCAATACAGATTCCAGACTTAGTGAAATTAACACTTGTCTGAAATTTCAGATCACGAAGTCCTCTTCGGAGCAGCAAAACAACATGATACACGACCTGATTAAGACAAGTAAGAACATGGCATGGAGCTACTCAACAAGCTTAAAAAAAGTCCCAAAGTGACCTGGGGCCAAAAGGGTTCATAAAATATACTAACGGGCACACGAACATAGCAAAAACACAATCAGTTTTCAGACTTAGTGAAAACTGAGACATGCTGAAATATAACTCACGAAGGCATGTAAACGAGCTCGATGCACTCACTACAGTGCAACTCATGGCAAGGCAAGCATACATACATTAAGAAGGCACAAAATGCTAGGTAGACATGGTAAGAACAATGGCATAGCATGCACGGATCAACTACAATAGCATCGGCAAAATCGCAAACGAGTTGACGATCTGCCCAGATTCACCACGAAGCAAAAGTAGAGCTCGATTGGCTCAAGCTAGGGTGCTCCATAATTGCAAAGAAAGACATGGATGGATAGATAATAACATGATTAACAGAACTCCTTTACTGATCATCCTCAAAAGAGGCACGGATCACTAGGAAACATGCTGAACATATGGCATCATGAACTAAATAATCCCAGACTTAGTGAAAACTACTAAGTCCCTGAAAACAGATTTCCCGGGTGCCTCACTTTGCAAGCTTGCACAAGTCACCACATATATCCTAAAAATGCATGGGTTGCACCTCTGGAAAGAAGACAAAATGCTTAACAAAACATATGAAGGACTCACAGGCATAGCATGCACACAAGAATCAAGGCAAAAATGACAAAAGTCTAAGATGAACTAGCAGATCTGACAATTAACTCTCGAAGCCCTCTTCTAGCAGCATTTTGGGCATCAAGATGAGCTCAAATGAAAATGATGCAATGGAATGAAATGATTTACTCGTCGAGGCGAACATTTTGATATATTATGTGCCCAAATCGGAGCTACAGATGCGGAGATACGACAGGTCAAAGTAGGCATAAAAAATTAGGGTTCGGAGGAGAAAGTCAACCGGGATATTTTCAGATCCAGATTTGCACGGTTCCCGAGGCTCGCCGGATTCTACTATTCACCGCCGGAGACTTGCCGGAGAGGAAGAAGAGGAGGCCGGGGCTTGGCCGGCATCGAGGTAGGCCGGTGGAGGGCGGCGGCGGCGGCGTCCGCAGCGAGGGGCGGCGGGGCCGGCTCGGCCGTCGAGGTGGAAGGCGGCGCGGCGCCTGACTCCGGCGTGGAGCTCCGGCGGACGGCGGGGCGTAGTGGCGGGCGGCAAGGCGGCGGGGTAGGCGAGGCTGGCGGCGGCGACTCCGGGCCGCGGGGGTCGGATCCGGGCCTCCCGGCCCGCGGCGGCGGCGAGGCGGCGGCGCCACGTGGCGGCGGCGGGTTGGTGGAGGCGAGCGGCTGACGCTGTCCGGCCTGGCGCGGACACGTCCGTCGGTGCGGGGATCTGTTTTTTTTAGACTAGGGTTGGACGGGGAGAGATCCGAGATCCGAAAATGGGGGGGGCTATTTATAGGCATAAGTGGAGCTAGGAGAGTCCAAATGAGGTGCGGTTTTCGGCCATGCGATCATGATCGAACGCTCCAGGACATGGAGCAGAGTTTGGTGGGTTTTGGGCCAAATTGGAGGGGTGTTGGGCTGCAACACACACGAGGCCTTTTCGGTCCCTCGGTTAACCGTTGGAGTATCAAACGAAGTCCAATTGATACGAAACTTGACATGCGGTCTACCGGTAGTAAACCAAGGCCGCTTGGCAAGTCTCGGTCCAATCCGGAAATGTTTAATCCCCACACACGAAAGAAAGCTAGAAATGACCACCGGAGGAGAACGAAGCGCCAGAATGCAAAACGGACAACGGGGAAAATGCTCAAATGCATGAGATGAACACGTATGCAAATGCAATGCACATGATGACATGACACGAGATGCATGAAAACGAAAACAACACACGGAGAAAAAGACCCGAACCCGAGAAATAAATATAACTTAATGCCGGAAACGGCAAGAGTTGGATTACAAATTGGGAAAGTTATATCTGGGGCGTTACACAACACCACCCCAGCACCGGAACCATTTAGCATCTTGGACCCATCGAAGAACATGGTCCAATGCTCCGAGTGAACCTAGGCCGGAAGTTGTTGTTCGATCTACTCGGCAAGGAAATCAGCTATTGCTTGGGACTTGATAGCTTTCTTTGCCTCAAATTTGATGTCCAAGGGAAGGAGTTCAATCGCCCACTTTGCCACTCGACCAGTTGCATCTCTGTTGTTCAGGATCTCTGATAATGGAGCATCGCTAACGATGTAATGGAATGATCAGAGAAATAGTGTGCAACCTTCTTCGTGGTCATGTAAATCCCATAAACAAGCTTCTGATAATGTGGATATCTTTGCTTCGACGGAGTCAGAACTTCAGAAACATAATATACTGGGTGCTAAACTTTATAGGCTTTTCCTTCTTCCTCCCACTCGACCGTGAGTACTGTACTGACAACTTGTCCAGTGGCTGCAATATAAAGCAGTAAAGGCTCTTTGCTGATTGTTGCAGCAAGCACCGGCTGGGTGGAAAGCAGGGCTTTGAGCTCTGCAAACGCTGCATCAGCTTCGGGAGTCCACTCGAACTTATCAGACTTCTTTGTCAGTCGGTAAAGAGGCAATGCCTTTTCACCGAGGCGAGAAATGAATAGACTCAAGGCGGCCAAACAACCAATAAGCTTCTGGACATCATGCACACGCACAGGGTGTTTCATCCGAAGTATAGCACCAACTTTCTCCGGGTTAGCATCGATCCCTCGTTCGGAAATGAGGAAGCCGAGTAACTTTCTGCCAGGAACTCCGAATGTGCACTTTGATGGATTAAGCTTGATATCATATCTTCTAAGATTGGCAAAGGTTTCAGCAAGGTCAGCCAGCAGGTCGGAACCTTTACATGACTTGACCACAATGTCATCCATGTATGCTTCCACATTCCGACTGATTTGAGTGAGCAGACACTTCTGGATCATCCTCATGAATGTGGCTTCGGTGTTCTTTAAGCCGAATGGCATGGTGACATAACATAAGCATCTGAATGGAGTGATGAAAGCCGTTTTTATCTCATCAGGTCCATATAGTCGGATCTGATGGTACCCGGAATAGGCGTCCAAAAAGACAAACGCTCACACCCCGCAGTTGAGTCGATGATTTGGTCGATGCGGGGGAGAGGAAAATGATCTTTCGGGCAGGCCCGATTGATATGCTTGAAGTCAAAGCACATGCGAAGTGAATCGTCCTTCTTGGGGACCATGACAACATTGGCGAGCCACTCGGAGTGGTAGATTTCTCGGATGAACTCAGCTGCCAGGAGTCGAGCCACTTCCTCACCAATTGCTTTTCTCTTCTGGACGGTGGACCGTCGGAGATGTTCCTTGACTGGTTTTACTTTTGGGACGACTCGCAAACGATGCTCAGCCTGTCCCCTGGGTACACCCGGCATGTCAGAAGGTTTTCATGCAAAGATGTCCCAGTTCTCACGGAGGAACTGGATGAGCGCTTCTTCCTATTTGCTGTCGAATGTTGTTGAGATATGGGTCGGAGCAGCATTGGGATCGGTCGGGTGAATATGAATCGACTTTGTTTCACCGGACGACTGAAATGCAGAATCTGTGACAGGCTTCTTGGCTCGCAGCAAATCACTCGGATCTGCATTTTCTGATATTCTTGCAGTTCTACTACTGCCATTTGTGCATCGGCAATTGTTGAGCCCTTTTGGAAGCACTCTTCCGCCTTCTTCCGATTACCAGTGACAGTGATTACTCCTCTAGGACCGGGCATCTTCAATTTGAGATACACGTAACATGGTCGAGCCATAAAACATGCATAGGCGGGCCTACCCAGAATAGCATGGTAAGCACTCTTGAAATCAACTACCTCAAATGTCAACTTTTCCTTGCGGTAATTCTTGGAGTCACTGAAGACCACATCAAGGGCGATCTGGCCGAGTGACTGAGCCTTCTTGCTAGGTATAACGCTGTGGAAACTCATGTTGCTTTCACTAAGCTTGGACATCGGAATGCCCATTCCCTTCAAAGTTTCAGCATAAAGGATATTCAGGCCACTGCCACCATCCATCAACACTTTAGTCAGTCGAGTGCCTTCAACTACTGGATCGACCACCAGCGCTTGCCTCCCAGGGGTGGCTATATGTGCTGGATGGTCCGACTGGTCGAGTGTGATGGCAGTCTGGGACCACTTCAGATAACTGGGTGTTGCTGGAGCAACCATGTTTACTTCTCTGTTAATAACTTTCAATCGACTTTTGCGTTCAACATCAGCAAAAATCATCAGCGTGGAATTGACATTGGGAAAACCATCATCATCTTCTTCCCCATCCTCACCTCTGTCCGACTCCTTTTCCTTCTCCTTGGGTTGTTTCTCTCGGAACTGCTGGATCTGGAGACGACACTGTCGAGTGGTGTGTTTAGGGTAAATGAAATTCCCCTCTTCATCTTTTTTGGTATGAATATGGCACGGTAAATGTAACACATCATTCCCATCTTGATCCTTAACTTTTTTGGGAGTCCAGAGCCCTTTGGGCTTTCCTTTGAACTTTCCTTAGGCAACAACTAAAGCTTCACCAGGAGCGGCTTGTTCGTCCTTTCGCTTCTGTTTCCGACTGGAATTCCCTCCTCCGGTTTCTTGGGCGACTGTTTTGTGCTTGCCACTCCGGAGTCAGTCTTCCTCTTCACCATTGGCATACTTGGTGGCAATCTCCATCATTCATCTCAGGGACATATCTCCTGTCCGGCCGAACTTCAGTTTCAACTCTCTGTACTTAACTCCTTCCTTGAAGGCACAAACTGCTTGGTGATCCGACACATTCTCCACTGTGTGTGCAGAGTGATCCATCTCTGGATATAATCTCTCAAGGTTTCATTAGGCTTCTGAACACAGGACTGTAATTCTGTCAATCCTGTTGGCCTTTTTCAAGTACCTTCAAAGGTTCTAACAAACACTTGAGCAAGTTCCTCCCAACTATATATGCTGCTAGGAGCCAACTGATTCAACCACCCTTTGGCTAAGCCCTCCAACATCAAGGGAAGGTGCTTCATGGCCACATCATCATTGCCGCCACCAATCTGCATAGCCACTCGGTAGTCCTCAAGCCAAGTGTCTGGCTTGGACTCGCCGGTGAACTTGCTGACTCCAGTCACCAACTTGAAGTTGGGGCGAATCACTGCTGCTCTGATGGCTCTGCTGAAACACTTGGGTCCTGAAATGTGCACCCTGCTTCCAGTCGGATAATCCCTATCGTGGCCTTCTCTATGAGCTCTGTTCCTATCAACCAGACCTTGAACGAGAATAGATCTTACATCAAAGCCTGGCTCTCTGGGGTCGACTAGAATTCTTTGTTTCACCGCTATGGGGGTGCCTGTCATCTTGCCGCCGAGGCACGTATGACCCACTCCTCGGAGGAGGCGTGGGCACTCAACGACGGTCATCGTGGTCGAGTCGATGATCATACTGCTCATGGTTCCTGTACTGATCTTGCCGGTGCCCATGTCCCTCATGTCACGGAGGCGATCTTGGGCTGTGAGCAGATTGGACAGTATCTGCCACCATAGATCTGCTATGAATCCTATTCCGCGACTGTGATACTACTGTATTCTGCTCTCCTGCTGCCCGGAGTAAAGCCCAGATCTGCATCAAACCTTGGCCAGCTTCTGACTGGGAAGATTGAATTGACTCTGCTATTCGAGCTGCAGCTATGAGATTCTGGATCGGAGTTCGGTATACCTGAGTCGGAGGCGGAAAAAGTTGTCGTCGACTGGACTCAGGAATCCGCTGCCGAGCACGCGCGTCGAGTGCCCGCTGGAGGTTCTCTAGTCGAGTGTGCTCAGCCAAGTTGGCCAGGCACGCCTCCTCCAAGGGCTGGGCCTTGGGGGTTTCTCCAACGATAGGAGTGTGGAGTGCATCCATATTACGGTGGCGAAGATCTTCCCTCTGCTGCGAAGAGAGGGGTTTGGGGTGGTACTCCTCGTGGACATGTGATGGGTCGCCGACGCCATCGCCTCCGTCTTCACGGGGGAAGCCAGGAGGACTGCGTGGTCCATTGACCATCAATACTTCCGCCGCAGGGTCGCTGCTGTCGCACTCGGATGTAGTCTCGACGGAGCCAGTCGACAGATCGAACAGGCCGTAGAGAGTTTTAGCGGGCTCGATCGCCGCGATTTGTGGGGTGGCCGATTGGCGGGCCACCACATGTCTCACCCACCGCTGAAGCCGCGACCGACCGGATCGCTGACACCGGCGAAAAACGGGAGGCTAGGATGTCGTAGGAGCCAACTGATACTGAGTCGACGGCTGTCGAAGAAGGATGCTGCGGACGCATGCGCGGAAGTGCATCACCCCACGGACGGGGAGCACCTCGATGTTGAGTGGAGCCTCGTGGAGCCAAGCGGAGTCGTCGGCGATGAAGATGAGCGCGTCGAGACGGATCTCGCGGCCTTCAGCCAATCCTCCGCCGGAAACCATGATGACGGGAATCGGAAGAATCACAACTTGTCCAACAAATTGCTAAGACACCTGCCCCAAGGTGGGCGCCAACTATCATGGATCTAAGACTGACAGTAGAATGGGGAGTAAGTATGAGGAGGCGAGATCCTAGCTATGGAGTAGTTGTACACACGAGTTTACGAGTTCAGGCCCTTCGTGAAGGAAGTAATAGCCCTACGTCTCGGTGCCCTGAGGCGGTCGACTGGATTGTATGTGTGTGTGAGTTTAGAAAGGATGTGAACCCTTGTGCCAGTGGAGGGGGTGGCTTATATAGAGTGTGCCAGGACCCCAGCCAGCCCACGTTACAAGGGGTTCAATATACATAAAGAAGGGGCGTTACATGTAACGTTTGTATTAAAGTGTTATAAATGATAATTAAGAATATGAGTAAATGCCCGACCGTTGCTGTGTAGAGTGACTTTAGATATTCTGTTTGTCGAGTGATTTCTGTGACGGCCGAGTGACCTTGATTCTTCCGAGTGGAATGTCTCTGGTCGAGTGGATGATGGTACCCTTTGAATGCTTCTGGCTTAGGGTGATGTCCTTTGGGAGGGCGTCTACGTCAGGCCTATGACCCTACCCTAGCTACATAGCTTCATCATCGATGTCCAGTGACCCGAGGACCAACGCCGACCGCTGGGCAGCCTGGCCAGCCCGAGCAGCACCGTCCACCCAAGAAGACCTCAACCCCGCGCCCCAAGCAGCCCGCGCACCGCCGAACGCTGAAGGGCGCGGGCGGCATGGTAACAAGCCGCCCGCCTTACCCCACGACAAGCGCGGACAGCCGCAAGGGCCTCAAGCCACGCCACAGCCACGGCGCCGCACACCTGGCGGGAACAAGCAAACATGAGGGTCGCGCTCACGGTGGCCCGGGAGCTGCTGCGATGCCGGCTAATGGAGAGTGGCTGGGATGTGTTGCTGGAGTGCGTCGCCGAGCTTCTGGACGCCGCGGCTTCAGGAGCGCCACCCTTCTGCTCCCTGCTTACACCTCAGGCCACGGCCGGATCACACGGCGGGCCTCGCCATGCCCGCGTGCCCCGGGCGCGTCCCTAGGCTTCATCGACACCGGCGCAACCAACGGCACCGAATGCCCGCTCGCACCTGCGCCACCTCCGATAAGCGCAGGCATGAGCATCGCCACCTACGGCCCTGGTGGGCTGCCTCCCTACCATCTTCAGGGCAGTGCACTGGGTTGGGCAATGTGGAGCATGGGGCACTACGGCGAGGTCTTTGAGGCGACAGCCTTGGAAGCCTACGTGCCCCTCATGGTGGACCAGGGGTATGCATTGGGAGACGACCCCAGCTCATTCCTTGAGCCGGGCTGGGAGGAGGAGGCGTTAGAAGCTGAGACCTTTCAGGAGCCTCCCGGGAGCCTCACCAACCGCGCCGGCGACAATAGTTACAGGGTACCACTAGTTTCTCAGGAGCAAGCTTATGCTAACCATGGGTTGCAGGAGGGTCAGGTCACAGCAACGGATGGTGGCCCTAGCTCGACAGTCTCCCTTCCGCTAGGAGAGCACACTGGGGGAGGAGAGGGGCCGGGAGCAAGGCCCCACCCCGCGACGCACGGAGCAGGGCGTCCCCCGGAGGTAGGCCCTCTGTCGGGGAGGTGCTGGAGAGCCTTCCCCCCGGCAGAGGACCCGTGGTCGCCGAGGGCGCCGTTGGTGTCCCCTTTGCCCCTTGGCAACGTCCTGGTTTCCAGACGCCCTCAATGCTGGTCGAGGGCGGCGCAAGGCGGGGCCCTCGTCTGGCGATATGAAGTTAGGCTCGCACCCGTGAAGGTCTCCGCTCATGACACTCTCACGTAATAATGAGTGGGGATGTACACGCCCCGGAGTCTCAAGAGCGCTGCCCTCGGGCCTCTGGGGATCCCTCCCACGTCCTAGTGGCAGCACTTAGCTCCGCGCTGGTGAGAAGACAGAAGACTAGACTAGGCGCCGGATGCCGCCATTTGCTTTTAACCTCTTTTCTGTAGCCCTGCTTTCTAGCCTTGGATTCAAGTTTGAAGTTGAATTTTCATTGGAATGCGCGGGGGGTATCTTTTCTTGTTCTTGCGATTTCTTACAACCTGGTTCCTCACCTTAATTTGAAAGTCATGCTTGTTGCCTCCCTTCACGAGCTCCTCATGAGCGGGGGCTAGGCGAGGCACACGCACGCCGCGCGCACGTCCTGCCACGGCTGGCGCTTGCTCCTCGCGAGGCCCACTCGGGCGGATCGGCAAAAGTTCACAGCCTCACAAGCCAGTGTGGAACTCATCCTGACTCGGGTAAATCATAGTGGTAAGCTCACGGCGGAACTCGCGGGTTCATGAAAGTACATCCTCGGCTCGGTGAAAAGAATAGAATCAATAATCTTTTTACACGAGGGGCTTCCCCTCCCAAAATGCTCTGACAACTTCCAAGGACGCACCCGAGCTTTTGCGTGCAGGATAAACAGCGAGGAAGCATGGGTTCAATCGGACATGTCGCTCACTGCGTCCCCCGGGTCAACTTCAGATGCGTCGCTGGCGTCGCTGTCACCGTCACTGGCATCATCACCACCTTCGCCGGCGCCGCCCTCGCCGTCGTCGACCTTGTCGCCTTCATCCGCAGCGACCACCACCGCATCGTCATCAGAAGCAAAGGCCCTAACCAGCGCGTCCACATTGTCTTCCACCCATCGCGCCAGGTCACCCCGGATGGCCGCGGGTATGGGAGCAATGGCGGCGTCAAAATCAAAGTCCGGGTAGGTGTTCTGGAGATGGCTGAAGCCGCGGGAGAATGTGCGCCCGAGCAGGCCGCGTGTAACACCCACGATGCGGCTATATCTCCCATGTGTTGGACCATGACTTAGAGGCATAACCGCATAGTAGGCATGTCGCAAGAGGGGTAATCTTTACACATCCCATGTACTGAATAAGAAAGGGATAAAGAGTTGGCTTACAATCGCCACTTCACACAATACATAAATATAGCATTACATCATCCAGAATACAATTAAGGTCCGACTATGGAACCAAATAAATAAAGACAACCCCTAATGCAAACGATCCCTGATCCCCTGACTGGGCTCCACTACTGATCAACTGGAAACAAAACAACACAACGAACACAAACTTCATTGAGCTCCCACTTGAGCTTAGCTGCATCACAGGCACTGGTATCATCGGCACCTACAACTGTTTTGGAAGTATCTGTGAGCCACGAGGACTCGGCAATCTCACACCCACGAGATCAAGACTATTTAAGCTTATGGGTAGGAAAGGGTAATGAGGTGGAGCTGCAGCAAGCACTAGCATATATGGTGGCTAACATGCGCAAAAGAGAGCGAGAAGAGAAGCAACGCACGGTCGTGAACTAGAAGTGATCAAGAAGTGATCCTGAAACTACTTACGTTCAAGCATAACACAAGAACCGTGTTCACTTCCCGGACTCCGCCGAGAAGAGACCATCACTGCTACACACGCGGTTGATGCATTTTAATTAAGTTAAGTTTCATGTTCTCTACAACCGGATATTAACAAATTCCCATCCGCCCATAACCGCGGGCGCAGCTTTCGAAAGTTCAAAACCCTGCATGGGTGTCCCAACTTGGCCCATCACAAGCTCCCACGGTCAACGAAGGATATTCCTTCTCCCAGGAAGACCCGATCAATCTCAGAATCGTGGTTACAAGACATTCCGACAATGGTAAAACAAGACCAGCAAGACTGCCCGATGCGCCGACATCCCGATAGGAGCTGCACATATCTCGTTCTCAGGGCAACACCGGATGAGACAAGCTACGAGTAAAACCAAACCTCGAGTTTCCCCGAGGTGGCCCCGCGGGCGGCTTGGTTCGAACCAACACTTAGACAAGCACTGGCCCGGGGGGGCTAAAATAAAGATGATCCTCGGGATGGCCGACTCGAGGGAAGGGTAGGTGGTGGTGAGGCAAATGGTAAAACCAAGGTTGGGCCTTGCTGGATGATTTTTATTCAAAGCGAACTGTCAAGGGGTCCCCATAACACCCAACAGTGTAAGGAACACAAAATCAAGGAACATAACACCGGTATGACGGAAACAAGGGCGGCAAGAGTGGAACAAAACACCAGGCATAAGGCCGAGCCTTCCACCCTTTACCAAGTATATAGATGCATTAATAAATAAGAGATATTGTGATATCCCAACAAATCCATGTTCCAAACATGGAACAAACTTCATCTTCACCTTCAACTAGCAACGCTATAAGAGGGGCTGAGCAAAAGCGGTAACATAGCCAAACAACGGTTTGCTAGGTAAGGTGGGTTAGAGGCTTGACATGGCAATATGGGAGGCATGATATAGCAAGTGGTAGGTATCGTGGCATAGCAATAGAGCGAGCAACTAGCAAGCAAAGATAGAAGTGATTTCGAGGGTATGATCATCTTGCCTGGGATCCCGCAAGGAAGAAGAACGAGTCCATGAAGAAGACAAACGGACGTAGTAGAACGGATCCTCTCAAACACGACGTTATCGGAACTAACCCGAAGAAGCAACACCGGAAAGAAGCAAGCAACATAGTAAACAACCACCACATAAACATGGCATGATGCACAACCAAGTATGATGCATGTCCGGTTAATTATGCATGGCATGGCAAAGTGCACAAGCAAAACTACAAGTTAAGTGGAGCTCAATATGCAACGAGTTGCATATTGACGAAACACCACAACAATTATTTAGTTCACTCCTGGTTGTGTACCCAACAATATTAAATGTTGATTAACATGGCAAGGGGTGAAGCACAACAAAACTACCTATCTAGGCAAGTTTAAATGAGGCCGGAAACAACGAACAACAATTCCGGTAAAACTCCATATGCATATTTTAAGGTTTGGTACTGTTCTGCCCTAAACATAATTTTTGAGTTATTAAACATGCAAAGTAAGTACACCATGTTAAACTAGGCATTTTTCTACCCCATTTACATATCAAGTTTATTTAAAATGGAGCTACGATTATTAAGTTATGAATTAAATCATTTTAGCATGTTATTTAAGCAAATTAAAGCAAACATCATTTTAAACATTTTAAACATGGATGAAAGTGGCAAATTATTAAACTACACAAAATTCTAAGCACTTTACATATTAAGTTTGTTTAATTCCGATGCACGGTTGTGGAGTTATTATATGCATCAACATGAGGGACCTTTCTATAAAACTACAGCTCACTGGATAAATAGACAAATTCCTAGAACAGGAAAAAAACTATACTGGGCTAAATCTAAGGAGAGGCCCAGTAAGGCAATAGGCGCAACATAACTATCAGACGCACATGCACAAAATAGCGGAGGGGCTGGGCTATGCTCACATCGGGCCATGGGCCGAAAGTGGAGAAGCGGTTGGGCCGGATCTGGTGACAAGAAGACGTTGCTGGGCCTCGGCGCCCTCGTGGCCCAGGCGCGGGGACGATGCAGGGGCGTGGCAGGGGATCGAAGTGGACTTGGCCCTGGGGTCGTGCTTGTTCGTTCGGCAGGGAAAACAGCGGCAGCAGCGGACCCGGCTGAGATGAGGCCTACAGGCGGCAGATCCAGGCAAGGGGCAAGGTCCACGCGGGTGAGGAAGGCGTGGTCAATGAACCGTTGTTGTGGCCAGTTCGATCGAAACAGGGGTTGTGCTTGTCTTGTTCGTCGTCGCCAGCGAGGAAGATGGCCTGCGCGGGATCACGGCCATGGGGAGGTACGGGTCCGAGTGGGAGGCACCGGACCTCGTCGACTTCATTCCGTTCCAGGGGTTCAGTGACGTAGCATGTGGCGGCGGCGAACATGGCGCCGGCGTCGGCCTCCTGTGAAGCAGACAGAGAGAGGGAGAGGGAGATCGTGAGAAAGAAAGGTAGAGAAGCGGGAGGGGGAAAGGAGCGGGGATGTCGGGGCACTCATCTCCAGCGAACTTGGTCGCAGCGACGTCGGGGTCCCAGAGCAAAGTGAGGAGGCGAGGGGCGGCCATGCCGTTCGACTGCTGCGTTTGGTTCCTGTGATAAGAAGCAGAGGAGGGGAGTTGAGAGACGGGGAGGGACACATGAGGAAAAGGAGAAAACGGGAGGAAGAGGAGGGCCCGCAGTTCTCATCTGCTGCTGCTTCTTGGGTGGCCGGCGACCCTCGCGCTAGGTGGGACATGGAGGAGCTCCTCTCCTCTGGATCGAACAGGGGAGAGAAAGCAGTGGGCACTGGTTGCTCGAGGTGGATGGGTGGATCGAGGGGAAGGCTCATGAAGGCGGCGTGGTTGGCTGAGTGTGGGTTGGTGAGGAGGGGATCTGGGAGGATCCCAAGGGAGAGAGATAGGAGGAGCGGCGGCGGCTAGGAGGATCCCTAGAAATTAGGGATCGGTCCGGTGATTGCACTACTATTTATAGTAGGTGGGTGTGGGTTAGATTAGGGCTATCTCGTCCCTCCGATCAAAATCGGACGGTCAGGAAAAAATAGGCTAAGGAGTCCAAATAAGAAAAAGGTGACGTTTTGTAGATGTTTGGGGATGATCCGGACCCGTTGGTGACGACTGCCCGGGTCGGGTCCGGGCTAGCTATTGGACACGCGCGCGAGGAGGGCCGCGGGCTGACGAGAGAGTTTAAGCTGGTCCTGGCGGTGAGTGGTAGTGGGCTGTGCGGAAAGCCTTGGGCTGAGAGAAGGGAAGAGAGAGACCCGGCGACTGCTTCCGGAGACCGAAAACGTCCGACGTTTTAACCGACTATAATGCCGCTATAGTTTAACGGCTAGGCTATCAAACGGACTCTGAATGCGATGAAACTTGGCAGGCGACCTACTAACAACATAACAACACCGCATGCCAACTTTCAACCCATTTCGAGAAAATTTTCTGGCCACTAATAAAATAATATTTCGGACGTGTCGCGGGCGCGTGCGAGTGTGTTTGGACTCAGAACGGACAACGGAAGGAACTGGGAGACCCGGGCTAATGCAAGTTTTGAAAAACATGATGATGCAATGCACATGATGACATGACAAGATGCAACACGCAAGAGAATGACATGGCAAAGATAGCGAATAACTGGAAGACACCTGGCGCAACGGTCTCGGGGCGTCACACCGCGGCTCCTCTCTTCAACAAGCTGGCGGGCCCTCTCGGAGCGATTCTCCAGGCGCGTCACCACATCAGTGAAGAAGCGGATGTGGCTGGCATAGTTGTTCGTGTGGGGATAAGGAGTGTTTTCATTGCAGATGAAGCCCAACGCCGTGTTGGCCATGTTCCTGAGGTCTTGGATCATGGGGGCGTGCACGCTCTCCAGCGTCCGCCGTTGAAGCACTTCCTCCCTACTCTGCTACGCAATGGACTCGGCATTGGTGACTCGCTACTGAAGAGAAAGCAGCTTGGCGCCGGCGGAGGCCAGCTCAGCCTATGTCGAGGTCAGGGCGGGCACGGCGGCCTTCTCGCGTTTCTTCACCTCAGCCAACTCTGTCCTGAGGGCAGTAGTCCGGCCCATGGCTTCGGCCTCCACAAGCCCCAGCTTTAGGTCGTACCTGCCGACAAGATAAGCGCGCCTTGGCCACCCTGCTATCAACCTCCTTCTGGATCCTCACCTCGTGCGTGTTAGCGGCATCCTCCGCTTGGACAACCTGGTGCTCCCTCGTCTCCAACCTCTCAATCTCAAGGCTGCGCTCCATGGCTTCAAGTGCTAACGCTTCCTTGCGCTTCAGGATCTCCTCCTCCTCGACAGGCGTCCCCCTCATCGATGAAAGGGCGGCTTGGCGCGCCTCCACCTGCTGCTCCAAGGAGGCGCTCCAGGCTTGGAGCCCCCACACGCGTTTCTCCGTGATCTCGCGGCGGTGGTCAGCTTCCCAGGCTTCCTCCAAGGCTCGGGAGCAGGCCTCGCGCGAGGTCGCGAGGTATGCCTCATCCTTCGCATTGTCAAGCTCGCACTGGTGGCGCCCGAGGTGGATGGAAACCTTCAGTTTATGACACTCCTCCACGGGCCGAAGGCCCTCGGCCTCAAGGCGCGCATCTACATCCACAAGCTCTCT
The DNA here is from genome assembly GCF_018294505.1 of Triticum aestivum. Lineage (NCBI taxonomy): Eukaryota > Viridiplantae > Streptophyta > Magnoliopsida > Poales > Poaceae > Triticum > Triticum aestivum. The sequence continues at coordinate 130,292,951 of NC_057797.1, read as the reverse complement.
GCTGAGCTGGCTCATCACGGGCATCGCCTCCTGAAAAACCTCATGGCGGATGACACTCCGTTCGTGCGCTAATTTCAGCACGCTGCCGACCTTGCCCTTCGCTGTGGGGGCTGCCGACAGGGTCCGAAGCGGCTCACCCCCTCTCAGCGGGAGCCTGGGGGCTGGCCCCCCGGTTGCCATCTAGACCTCGCGAGGGACCCGGATGAGTGGAGACTTGCTGCTTGAAGGAGAGCCTAAGACCGAAGCCATCCAGCCGCCGTCCACTGTCAGAGGAGGAGCCCTTGGCACGCTGGCCGCACCCCAAGCAAGGTCGTGAAGGAGACACGACAAGGGCACAGGCTCGAGGCACCTTGCAGGCAGGCTTGCTTGTCCAGCTAACCCCGCGCCAGGGGCGGCGTGCATGCTTGTGGCACTCAAGGCTAGCGGGGGAGACGAGGCAAGAGGAGGTTGCTTCCCGGGAGACTCCACGGCCTTGGCAGAAGGGATCCTGAAGAGCCACCGTCAGGAAGGGAGGCAACACTCGATGAATTACAAAGATAAGGTACTTACTCATCTAGGCGATGTACTTCCTGTGTTTCAATGGCCGGATGGTGCCACTGCTGCAGCTTGGAGACTCCTTCCTCTTACGGAGCACTGCAAAGTCCATGCGAAACCGGCCCAAGCGCTGGACGTGGCGACCAGCGAGCGCGACTGGAAGGGCACACAAGGAGATGACCTCAGGAGCGTCGAGCTGGGGAGAGAAATCGAGCTCCGCCTCGCGGCGACCTGCCGAGGCCTTAGGAGCTTTGGCCTCAGGAACAACGAACAGCGTCACCCCCTCAGTTGCCGCCCAGGGGCGAGGATCACGGTTTCCCGAGGATGACGCCTCGGGAGCCTCATGCAGCGTCGACGCCTCGGCACCCACGCCTCCGGTCTCCAGCGGTGCTTGCCTCCCTGCGTCCACTCTTGTGGCAAGCTCGGCGCCGGTGGCGGGGAGTGGAACCACGATGACGGGGTTCTCACGGGGTCCCACAATGCCAACTGGACGCAGCCCCCATTCATCGAAGGAGGCATCTGCCCTGCAAACTCCACCATGTTCGAGCAGCTATACAAGCAACAACCCTCCTGCGACAAATCACCCGGCGAAGGGTCACCGGCCAGGACTCCGAGCACCGTTCTTCGTGCCTCGGCCGGAAGCCCCAACGCCTAAAGCCTCATACGATCCTGGTCGTTGGTCGTTGGTCAGGGAATGGCGCTGGAGTGGGGCTATGCGGTGTCAGAGGAACTCCTTCATCACCTAGGGCGCGGTCACACCAAGATCCTTCGGCCTCCTTAGCCGGAGCCAGACGAAAGAAAGACGGGAGCTCACGAGCTCCTCGTGACCCCAGCCGGAGCTGGGGACGGCGGGTGACGACGGAGGCGAGAGCAGGGGGCTGAGTACACCGACATCAACATACACCCACCACATCCGAAACTCGCTCGTAGACGGCGGGAGATCAAAGTCAATCCCCGAGCCGGCTGTTGCCGCCACGGCCTGGAAGCTCAGGCACCCCGAGCACTGCCGGGGGATGGTCAGGTGCAGCGAGAAGAAATGGTGCAAGAGGGCCACAAAAGGAGTAATGCCCACCATGGCCTCGCAGACAAAGGCGAAGACGGCGAGAAGGGCGACATATTGGGGATCAAGTGCAGCATATGGATCTGGTAATGGGAAAGCACAGTATCGAAGAAGGCGGAGAAGGGAGGAACCAGGCCAGCCCATAGGGAGTCAACGAAGAATTGGACCTCGGTGGCCGTTGAGGGAGTCCTACACTAAGGGGTCGTCGGACATCCGGCCTGTTATCTGTGGGCCGGATTGATGGGCTATGAAGATACGAAGACCGAAGACCACACCCATGTCCGGATGGGACTCTCATTGGCGTGGAAGGCAAGCTTGGCGACGGAATATGTAAATTCCCTTCTTTGTAACCAACCTTGTGTAACCCTAGATCCTCCCGGTGTCTATATAAACCGGAGGACTTAGTCCGGATAGGATATACTCAATACCTTAGTCATACAGGCTAGACTTCTAGGGTTTAGCCATTACAATCTCGTGGTAGATCAACACTTATAATACTCATATTCATCAATATCAATCAAGCAGGAAGTAGGGTATTACCTCCATAGAGAGGGCCCGAACCTGGGTAAACATCGTGTCCCCTATCTCGTGTTACCATCAACCTTAGATGCACAGTTCGGGACCCCCTACCCGAGATCCGCCGGTTTTGACACCGACATTGGTGCTTTCATTGAGAGTTCCTCTGTGTTGTCGCTGAAAAGTTTGATGGCCCCTTCAATCATCAATAATGACGCTGTCTGTGGAGAAACTTTCCTCCCCGGGCAGATCTTTGTATTCGGCGGCTTCGCACTGCGGGCCAACTCGTTTGGCCATCTAGAGCAGATCGAAAGCTACGCCCCTGGCCATCAGGTCAAATTCGGGAGCTTGAACTACGTCGCGAACGCCCGTGGAGACTTGATCTTCGCCGGATTCGATACCGCGACGGCCGCTCCTGGTCACCCCGATGATCATGACCTAAATCTGTCATCGGGCCGCAGCCAGGAGATCGCTCCTGTAACCGCTCTGGCCCTAGAGCCGGAGCAGGCCGTGCCATCCAAAGACGGTAGGATGAACCCGACCTCGAAGGCCACAGATTGCATGACGTTGGAGCCGCACATGGACCTGGTCTCACACGATGCCTATGCCACCGGAACGCCAGACTCGTCTCCGGCCGTAGGTCCCGAACCGCATGAGCCCACGGACGCCGAGCTTGATCATTTATCGATCTTCAGATTCAGCGCCACAGACATCCTCCAGCACTCACCTTTGGGCGATGTGCTAAACTCATTAAAAAACTCTCAGTTGAACTATATCCGGCTCAAACTAGGGGCTGACGGCGAAGGATTGTGCTCCCCACCCACCACCCACTTCATAGCCACAATCGAGGATTCAACCAATACACTCGATTACGACTCCGAGAATATCGACGACATGGACAATGATGCCGATGACAACGAAGACCCCGTGGATACAACTAATGAACAAGATGAGCGGGAAGATAGGCAGGTTAGCCCTGCTAAATGGGCCACACACGAAGATTCTTCCACTCTCTGAGGATGAGGTGGGCCTTGGCACTGAGGATTTCATCGTGCCTGAGGAACCTCATGAGCAGAGCGCTTTAAGAGCCAACTAATAGCCACGGCAAGGAGCCTGGAAAAGAAGCAGCAGCAGCTTCAAGCTGACCAAGATCTGCTCAAAGATAAATGGACAGAAGTCCTAGCCGTTGAAGAATACAGCCTCAGTGGACCAGCCAAAAGCTACCCGAAGCATAGATTGCTACCCCAGGGCGACAATGAGGCACTGGAGCCCGTACCATCATCGCACAATGCGGCAGGTTAACCAAAACTGGGCCCGGGTAAAGCGGCAACTCAAGCCGAACACCAGACCGCCCCACCTTGCAGTAAAAGCAAGAAAAAAACAGCTCGGGGTTACACATACGACTGTCAACAAGACTTGGGTAGCAAAGCAGGACACTCAAGAGCAATCTACAGATCACATGGACATACCTCGACACATGACGAAGGCCACCTATTTGGACATGACAAACCTAGCCACACCCGGGCTGAAAACCGCAAATGGACTCTGTCGGAGATACGCCGTAGTGTGGCCCAACATAGAGGTGCCGCACACCCTCTTTGCTTCACAAATGAAGTAATGGAGCATGAATTCCCAGACGGGTTCAAACCCATGAATATCGAATCATACGATGGAACAACGGATCCCGTGGTATGGATCGAGGACTTCCTCCTCCATATCCACATGGCCCGCGGAGACAACCTTCATGCCATCAAATACCTACCACTAAAACTCAAAGGACCAACTCGGTACTAGTTAAACAGTCTGCCGGAAAATTCTATTGGCAGCTGGGAGGATTTGGAGGACGCCTTTCGCAACAACTTCCAAGGAACATATGTCCGGCCACCAGATGCCGATGACTTAAGTAACATTGTCCAGCAGCCCGGAGAGTCGTCTAGGAAGCTCTGGACCAGGTTCCTAGTTAAAAAGAACCAAATCGTCGACTGTCCGGACACAGAGGCCCTTGCGGCCTTTAAACATAGCATCCGGGATGAATGGCTTGCACGCCACCTCGGTCAAGAAGGGCCTAGATCCATGACAGCCCTTACCGCTCTAATGACCCGCTTTTGCGCGGGAGAAGACATCTGGCTCGCTCGTAGAAGCAATAGCGCCAGCGACTCAGACACTTCTGAAATATGAGACGGCAATGGCAAGCCACGACGAAGCATACACAACAGTCGTAATGATAATGAAAGATCACGCGACACAGCGGTCAATGCCGGATTTAGCAATCCCAAGCCCGGCCAACGGAAAAAGCCATTCAAAGCAAAAGGAGACGGGCCATCCAAACTAGACAGGATATTGGACCGGCCCTGCTAGATTCATGGCCACCCCAATATACCAGCTAATCACACCAACAGAAGATGTTGGGTCCTCAAGCAGGCCGGCAGGTTCAACGCCGGACACAATGGAAATGGGCCACCAGGAAATAGGGACAACGGAGCGGCTCACCAGCTAAATGCCGGAGGGTGGAAGCAATTTCCCCCTGTAGATCGATCAAATCCGGAATAGAAATAGCAGTTCGGCTTCCGCTGCCCATCTCGTATACCCGTTAAAACTATACCGCGCATACATAATTACACACTCAAGATACCATGGGCATTGATGGAAGCACAATACGGACAAGTCTGCAAGCACTCCAGTAACATTCTTTAACCGCTCTCCTATTTTCTTTTGTTTCATTATCTCTTAAAAGCAGGTGGCGCAAAGGGGAAACACCTATGACCGACCCCATAGGAGTTCGGATCAGTACGCCCACCTACGGGGCTACCCCCTTCAAGGATTCCCCTCGCTGAGGACAGGCGGCGCAGATGTGCGACAGGAGGTCCAAAATAACTTTTTGTAGACCGCACTCTTTTTTCGAGCCTGTAACATGCATTTTTTCCTCTGCCTTCGACCTAGGACATATCAAATTGCCCAGGTCGTGGCCCTTATGTATATCAAGTAAACATTGGCATATCACTCAGGTCCTAGTTGAAATTACCTGAATTAATCACTCGCGTCTTTTCGTGAAATGAATACGCCTCCTACGGTCGTTTCATAGATATACCCCGTCTTAACTTTCCAGGGGCTTGGTACAGGAACAAATGGGTTGCCAACAAAGTTCGAACAACTTTTATAGCATACTTCGGCGTCGCGAGTTTGGCCTTATATGCATCAGCTCCGAATCATGTCTTGGGTCAATAGTTGGGTTGCCCGGCTCCTGTACTTGCTACCCTATGTTCCTCTCTATTGGCTAGGTTAGTAAAGGGAGAACTACTGCGATTGTGCTACCAGTTCACCCGGTGACGCGCCTCGGTAGAGAAAGTCGAAAACTGATTGTCATGATGCGACGAGAGCTGGTCAACCACTCGATGACTTATTGAATCTCTAGCGATTCCTCCATGTCACACGATGGACTCTTTTCTGGTCAATTATGTAAACGCATCGTATGAGTAAGCCGCATACATACTAGGGGCTATGTCGTAGACCCACCATAAAACTCCTATGGCTAAGTGAAAGTGTTAACACCCTATAGTCTGGTTGCCTGGTTCGCCGCATGGACACCTCCTTCATGGACCAAGACGTTGGGTCAAGAGTGATCAGATGCTTTTTCGAACACCCCTGTACTTCCTACAAGGGGGCTGAAGCCGACGGCTGGAAAACTTTTAGATTATATTAAAATGGTCGCACAGGAGGAACACAAGCTTTTGAGCAAAATATATAAATAGATTTACTTGTCACGTACAATTCTCATACACTTCACTCGAACATTATGTCTTTCGAGCATTGACCCTCTATCAAGCGGGCGGCTACAAGGGCGTCTTCAAAATAATGTTCCGATTCATGGCGGTCCTTGCCCTTGGGTGCACTCTTCACCGCAATGTCGATGGCCTTCATATTCCCCTAGAACATCTTGAGTCGGGAAATAGCCATCCGTGCACCTTCGATACACACCAATCGCTTCACAGCGTCGATACGCGGCACTGTGTTAACAAACCGCTGCACCAAGCCGAAGTAACTGTTCGGAACAGGCTCAGTTGGCCATAACCAGATTATGACGTTCTTCATGGCAGCACCGGATATCCTATGAAGCTTGGCCCATTGGGACATCTGCTCATTCAGCAACAGGGGGCGCTTCTAGGCGCCAAATTGTGACCAGAAAAACTTCTCCGTTGCATACCCGTCTCGCACCTGATAATACTGCCCCGCATCGGAAGAACTCCTCGGCAAGTCTAAAAACTCATCCGGAGAACTCCTCAATTGGTTAAGCTGAGCATAGTTCGGACCGCCGAACTTAGCCTGTAGCAAAAATGGCTTACCAGTTGCAATCTCCCCAGCTTGCCGGATCTCCTCACGAGCTGCTCTGGATTCAGACTGCGCTTCTCTCGCCTCTCATAGGGCCTTGTCAATTTCAGCCATTTTGGCTTCATTCTCCTTCTCAAGGAGTTCACACCAGCTAGCAGCACTTTTTAGCTCGAGCGCCATCGTGGATATCTTCTCCTTGTCTTGACGCCGAGCAACTCGTTCGGCTTTTCACTTAGCCGATGCCTTCTCGGCAGCCGCATTACTACACCGGGCCTGCTCCTTGGCCCGGGCTAGCTCTGCCTGAAGAATTTCAATGGTGGTAGCCCCATCTACATCTAGGCACAATTTTCAGCATCATGCTTATATCACAAAAATGTATGTGCAGGGACTACTCCGAATACATATCTTGCGACTCGTCAAGACGCATATTGATTAACTTAATGTCATCCCCGGCTACATCAAGCTTCCGTTGCAGCTCGGCAATATCCGCAGTCTGGGAAGTAGCCAGGGGGGAAGCAGCTTGTGTTCACAGTTAATCAGATTAGTCCTTGGATATTTCTTTTGATCCTCCGTTCACTTCCTATGGGAAGCCAACCTGAGTCTCAGGGACTACTATCTATACACAGGTGTATTTTCTGAGTAAAACACAATTGCACATATTACGGTACAAACCTCCAAGTCTCTCAACAGACTTGCAAGGCCTCATTCAATCCGCTCTTTGCGAATAGGACCATTTTTACCACCGTACCCATCAAGGTACGATGTTCCTCTGAAATGGACGCCTGCCGTGGCATGTTCATCAAGATATCCGGTGCCTCTGGGTCTTCGGAGGCAGCCGCAGGAGTATGGTCACCCTTTGAAGGGATCCGTTTATTTGTATCCGACTGCATTCCGGATTGTTTGAGGTCTTCATTGTTGTTCCCCGGACCCTGGGCCGCCAAAGTATCACCTTCGTGTAGTGTCTTCATCATCCCTGGAACCGCTTGTTGGTCGGGGGAGACCCTTCGCAACGATACCTCAAGGTCGTCTGCCCTATTGGACGGAGAAGCCGGTGGGGGCGTCTCGCTTTCCATCATCTCCGGGAGAAGGTCCCCCGAGGAAGAGGATTGTTGAAGGGGGCTGCGCGCTGAGCTGCAAAAATATATATATATATATATTCTAGGCATCATAAGAAAAGAACAGGATAGGTTTAAAACAGCCTTGTTCGCTTACGATTTGGCCGGAGGCTTGTCCTTGTCATGAGACTGCGCTTCAACGTCCTCCAGGCCTAGGCCGCCCCCCAGAGGCATCTTGCCTCGCTTAGGAGCTTGCTTCTCCCAATCTTCGGAGGCAGACCTCTTCTTCCTGGGAGGGAAAGAGATAGTCCCCCCTTCACTTTTGTCTTCGGATGAGGGGGGTTTTATTCCTCCGGATGCAAAGTCCGAGGTTCCCTGGGAATAGAGGCCATCCTTGGTCCTCTTGCCCTCCGCCTCGTCCTCCTTCTCCGGCATCTGGTATGGTGCTGGGGCCAGCATCCTTGTTAGGACAGGATTCGCTGGACCCTCGGGCAGAGGGGCCGAACACATAATCAGTTCCGCCTTCTTTATCCAGCCCTGAAAAAAGATAGCTTGCTCAGTACAATATTACTATATGCATGACCACAAAGTATTCAAAAGCCAAGTGCTTATCGGGGTATCCGGACGATTACAGTTAAGGCCGGCGTCCTCAGCAGTATCCGGCAAATGTTTCCGCTTCCTGAAAAATAACTTCCACATCCCTTCGTGTGTGGCGCCGAAGAAGTGTTGGAGGGTTTGTGGTCCTTCTAGATTAAACTCCCACATGCTGCGAGGCCTGCGCTGGTAGGGCAGGATTCAGCAAACTAACATCACTTGGATCACACTGATGAGATCGATATCCCTCTCGAGGAGGGTTCGGATGCGGCTTTGTAAGGTCCGCACTTCATCCACTAATCCCCAGTCTAGCCCCTTGTTGACCCATGACGCTAGCCGTAACGGTGGGCTGGGGCGGAAGGTGGGGGCAGCTACCCATTTAGTACTGCGGGGCTCTGTGATATAAAACCACTCCCGCTGCCAGTAATTGGAAGCCTCGGAAAAAGAACCTTTTGGCCAGGGAGTGTTGCTAGTTGGCTGATTGTAGCACCGCCGCACTCCGCCTGTTCCCCGTCGACTACCTTCGGCTTTACACTAAAGGTTTTGAGCCATAAGCCGAAGTGTGGGGGATTCGAAGGAAGGCCTCGCATGTAATGATAAACACCGAGACATGGAGGATAGAGTCCGGGGCAAGATCGTGAAAATCTAGTCTGTAATAAAACTTTAGCCCTCAGACAAAGGGGTGAAGAGCAAACCCTAACCCCCGGAGGAAGTGGGAGACAAATACCACCCTCTCGCCGGATCTGGGGGTCAGGATAACTTATCCTTGAGCAGGAAACTGGTGGTGGATCTCTGCGGTCAGATATCTGGCCGCCCAAAGCTTTGTGATATCCTCCTCTGTAACGGAGGAAGCCATCCATTGGCCTTGGGAGCTGGATCCGCACATGATGGGAAGGCTGAAAGCAATGGAGTCGAACCTTGGGTGCTCGAACTCAGGGTTGGGAATGCTTACGAGAGGTTTTGCATAAAAGGACGGCCCTTGGTTCGTTTATATACACCTCCGGTATTGAACGTCTCCTCCTAAGCCTAAGAACCTGCCTATTCCTAAGGAATCTTTCTCGTGGGACGGTTGGGTTACCCATGCTCGTATTGATGAGAATCCCATAATAATGGGACATGATCTCTGCTTTGACAAGACGTGCCAATGACAACCGCGTCTCGAAATGTGGGGCGAAAACGGCTCGAAGTTATGATCAGACATGCATGACGTCACATTACTAAAGTTGTGTGATGGCCTGGCTTATTAGGGATGATAGATTACTCATATCAATAAGGAATTCCTTCTTTTCCGGGAGCCTATTCATAAAGAACTCTAAAGTTAAGCGTGCTTAGCTTGGAGTAATTTCAGGATGGGTGACCATCCGGGAAGTTGCTCCCGGGTGCGCATGAGTGAGGACAAAGTGCGCAGAAAAGACTAGTATTGATCTGTGGGGCCAGTCTAGATCCCGCCAGGAGTAACGACCACTGGCGGGTGTGTCCGGGGTGTTACAAGTTGGTATCAGAGCCGGCCCTCGCGGTTACACGGATGGTTGCGGACTGGTGCGTGGTCGTGTTGTTCATGACGTTTGTGACCCGTTGTGGCACACGGCATGGCACATGTACTGGACTGGAAGCACAGACGTATGTGCCAAGAGGGAACGTTCCTGTGGCCCGACGAGGACGTCGGTTCCTCTGAGTGGGGGTGTATGTGATGGCCTGGCTTATTAGGGATGGTAGACTACTCATATCAATAAGGAATTCCTTCTTTTCTGGGAGCCCATTCAGAAAGAACTCTAAAGTTAAGCGTGCTCAGCTTGGAGTAATTTCAGGATGGGTGACCATTCGGGAAGTTGCTCCCGGGTGCGCATGAGTGAGGACAAAGTGTGCAGAAAAGACTAGTATTGATCTGTGGAGCCAGTCTAGATCCCGCCAGGAGTAACGACCACCGGTGGGTGTGTCCGGGGTGTTACAAGTTGTCAGCAGATTGGACTCGTGTGTTATTATATTCTCTCTGCGGTTGTGTGCGGTGTGTGTTACAGGTCCGGACACGATCAATTCGTGTGGAGACTATTCGGGAGTTTGGAAGGAGGAACCCGCCTTGCAATGCCGAAGATAGCACTATGCGCCGGATATCTTATCATTGAAGCCAGGTTCAGGGGCTACTGAGGGAGTCCTGGACTAAGCGGTCCTCAGACGTCCGGCCTATTATCTGTGGGCCGGACTGATGGGTTGTGAAGATACAAAGACCGAAGACTACACCCGTGTCCGGATGGGACTCTCATTGGCGTGGAAGGCAAGCTTGGCGATGGAATATGTAAATTCCCTTCTTTGTAACCGACCTTGTGTAACCCTAGATCCTCCCGGTGTCTATATAAACCGAAGGACTTAGTCCGGATAGGATATACTCAATACCTTAGTCATACATGCTAGACTTCTAGGGTTTAGCCATTACGATCTTGTGGTAGATCAACTCTTGTAATACTCATATTCATCAATATCAATCAAGCAGGAAGTAGGGTATTGCCTCCATAGAGAGGGCCTGAACCTGGGTAAACATCGTGTCCCCTGTCTCCTGTTACCATCAACCTTAGACGCACAGTTCGGGACCCCCTACCCGAGATCCGCCGGTTTTGACACTGACAGCCGTCCTATCTATGGTGGCTCGGGACGCAGGCCAGGCCACTGTCCCTCCCCATTCGTTGAAGCTGGTAGCGTGCGCCGGGTGGACCTTATCCATGGCCTCCTGGTTGAGCACCCGCGATCGGCCGACGGTGGGCTCGACGGCCGGAGGCGGGCTAGCTGAGGACAGGGGCTTCTTCCCTTTCTCCGCTCGGTTTGGCGCCATGGCAATGGAGAGGACTGAGCTCGAGTCGGATTGGAAGAGGAAGCTGGGGTCCAAGGAAGCGAAGAAGTTGGGGAATGTGTTGCCAACAATGGGGAAATAATTGTGTAGGATCATGGGGCCGCCTAGCCAGGCGGATTTCAAGGCTGCATGGGGAAGCGGGGCCGTCCACGTCCAATCAGTCGCCACGCGTCCACCAAGGCCGCAGGCTGTTGGGGCTCGCGGTGCTCCGCACTTGCCCTTTGGATTCGCCTCGAAGCCAAGTCCGAGCGCGCCTTGGGCCCGGGGGCTACTGTCGGCGTCCTGGGAACGGGGGTCCCCAGACTTGCCTGCCTGCGGCCCACGGCGTGGCTCTCCAAGTGGGCCCGTACGGCCCATCTTCACCAACCAATACTCAAGACCCTCGCGAGGCGGATGACACAAGACCTCCTCGGGAGTGGCCTCACCAGGCTGGGTCGTGAGGGGCGGAGAGATCAAAGCAAGGGGTACCTCGCGAGGTTTCCTGTGACGCAAGCCATGACTATCAAGGACAGGCAGGCTCCAGGCGGGCGCCAGTGATCGCAACGTCCTCGTTTCCTCTTTGGTTCTAAGGAGGCGAGCGCAAGCGAGGAGTATCGAGGCATCAGGCAAAGGTTTCCATATCGGTGCAACGAGACCAAGACCAGCAGGACGGCAGGATGGAGGTCGCCGTGGAGCCCAAGACGGCGTCACCATCAGAGCCTTTGTCAAGTGAAGACTACTTTTGTCAGGATAGCTTGTACTAGTTGTCCTCCTTCAAACTGGCCGTTGTGGCATCCCTTCCCGCTCAATATTTGGGGAGAGGACCAAGGCCTCTGTAAGTAGGACTAGCCACCACCATAGGAGGCAACTCATCTTGAGCAATCCTCATCCTCACACCCACCAAGCACAAGAACACCTCTCCTCAGGAGTTTGTTCTTCCCCTTGTACTGTTCATCATCGGCCCAAGAGGCAATCCACCACCACCACACTACAGTAGGGTATTACACCACATCGGTGGCCCGAACCAGTATAAATCTTGTGTCTCTTGTGTTTCGAGTTAATCTAACTAGCCTTCGAGATCGTGGTGAGGATGAGGGCGTGATTAGGTGGGGAGAGATCTTCGCGCGCACCCCAGTGTTCGAACCTCAAGGGTTTTGCCGGAACCCGAAATCCGACACTAGTAACTTCAATCAAACGTGACACGACAGCCTCTGAGCCCATTCAGACATGGTGGGCGCCAAATGTGGGCAGCAAAACACATTTGATTCAAGCTCGTCTGAAAGACATGTGTGTCTCTCCCTCCATTTCCCCATTCATACATGGTGGGTAGCAAAACAAACTCTCCTCGTCCGAAATCGATGTAGGATAATATTTTAAATAGGGGCAGATGTGTAACTTCCCTCAGACATGACACAACCGCCCTACATGTCAGCCCCGTTCATACACCATGGGCGCCAACCGTGGGCGGCAAAACACCCTCTCCTCGCCTAAAATAGTTACCGGCAAATATTTTGGAGATGTGAGATTACCGTCCTATCCCCAACCGACGCGATGTCTGAAATTTTAAACGCGGGATAAGTTCGTAACTTTCCCACATTTCAGAGAAGCGTGTCCCAAAGTTTGAGATCCCCCCTCCCCTCAATTTCCCCATTCATACACCGTCGGCTCCACGACAACCTCCCCACTGCGGCCAGCCTCCTCCGTCCGCCACCCCTTCCTCCACCTTGCCGGAGCCGCTACCCCTACCCCATCGTCCACTGCAAGAGATGGACGTCTCTCATCCACGGCGCTGGACCAGGATCCTTTCATCGCGTCCTCTCGCTTCATCGGCGCCGTCGTCCACCTTGTCGTTGCCGCTCCTACGAGCGCCTCGTCCACGACAACAGGATTTATCCCCCGACCCGGCCGTCTGCCGTCTAAAGTCTTCTTCCCCACCGCTGACAGTCATCGCACCTGCAACACCCTCAACGTATCAGCAGAGGCCTACACGACATCGCAAGAGAGGTGGTACTCTTCCATATGTGCTTAAGTTATTGATCTCACCCGGAAAATAGATCGTAATTTGTTTACTGTACTTTTCTTGTCCGTACCAAATTGTAGTGGCTAGTTGAAAGCAAACATTGGTTGAGAAGTAGCTTTTCCGGTTTGCACCTTCAGATCCGCCATGGCACGATCACTATACTCGTAAAGCTTATGGTTTCCCCCTTTATATTCACTACCATCATCGTAGGTGCTTCGTGTCGTGCTAGCATTGCTCCTCAATACCTCAACCCAAAGCTTACGTGTTGAAATATGAATCTGATATGATGCTCATATCACTAAAAACAGAGAACGCTTAATTGGTCACCTAATATTCCTATATTCGTTTCGAAAAGCATGTGTACCACCCACTGGTCCAGCTAGTTCCACTTTCCTGATTTTTCTCTTGATGCTTAGGGTTTTTCCCTTTTATCTACTCTACTATGATCTGTGTAGGTGCTTTCTGGCGTACTAGCATTACTCCACCCTTCAAGCTAAACAACACAACACTCAAAATTCGAAAGCTTAGTTGTTCAAGTATGATTGTGATATGATACTGATATTAGTTAATGAACATATTTAATTGGTTAGCTAAAGGTCCCACTTGAGTTTCCAAATGCATGTTGCGACATATAGAGAGACATCAGAATTGCATTTTTGTCACTTCTTGACTGTACTTTCTTGTCCATACCAAATCTTAGTTGTTATTTCAAAGAAAATATCGGTTGCTAACTACCCTTTGCGCGGTTTGCAGCTTCAGATCTGCCATCCCACTGCCACGGTCAACACTGTACTCATCATGCTTATGGTTTCCCCATTTTATGATGACCACGATCAGCCTACGTGGTTCGTGTCGTAATAGCACTGCTCCACCCATCGAGCTAAACAAGCTTAGTTGTACAAATTCATATCTGATATTATGTTGATATTATTAAAACTGAGAGATGTTTAATTGGTCAGTTAAATGTTCCTACTTTAGTTTCGAGATGCATGTGAGCGACATATGGAGAGACCGAAAAGAATAGTATTTCTCTGTGTGCTCTGGTTCATCATGGGTGGCCAACCAACATTGTATTGAAATACTTGTAATATATTCAACTGCTTGCTCTTCTGCTCTTCTTTAAGATGATCCTCTTCTCTTGCGGTCGACTTGTCAGGTCGAGTTGTTCTCCCTTAGTATATTTTGAATCTGTCAGGTCAGGTCGACTTGTTCTTCTTTACTATATGTTGAAGCTGTCATCTGTGAAGTGTCATCACTTCTGGAGCTCTCATATTTTGAGTAGTAGGCCACATTATATTAATGCACACACCAAATTACAGCATGCATGGCATCTCTTAAAAGAATTGCATCGATAGCACAAAGGGGTTTACAGGGAGGCGGTATTGGATTAGAATCACTTCTGCATTACAAAGATAATCTCACTTGTTTTTATATTTTCATGCATGTCAGATATTGAACATTATCAAAATTAATATGAGAATGGGCGCACGAGTGGAATATTGCGGAACAATCCACTGGCTAACAAAATTGGCATGGTGGAGGATGGCCTATCTTATTCACCCATCAAGGTGCTTGCTCTAACTTGGCAAGGTTGTATTGGTCGCACATATTTTGCATCTGACCTCTTGCATTACTTCTACTTTTTTACACCATCTTCTTAGTTTAAGCATCATATATGAGTATATGCCATACCTATCCATTTTCTGTACCTATTCCATGTGTTGTCATACTATGTTTTTTCAGTCAAATATTGTTCTTTCATAATAGATGTCCAAAAGGAAGAGGGTGAGTGTAGGTCCTCAAGGAGTACAAACTAGGTATTTGAAAAGGTAGTGATACCTATTAAATCAGATAGATCAGTAGCCACAGAAAACACAGGCTCAACTGTACCACACTTTACCCCAACTCCAGTGGCCAAACCCCTATTAGAACTGTTGGGACCCAACGTCAGGTACTGTCTATGATATCAATTCAAAATTTGAACTCCTAAATTTCTGCATGTGCCTTACCTTCTCTCTTGTATGAAAACTAATTTCAGATGAATCTCCTTGCTCAAAGGATCATATGATCTCACAACAATACTGGGCTCTGCATTGCTCTTGTCACTACCTCTCTCCCTTTTGCCTTGTAACGTTGTACTTAATTAATTGCTATTTGATTATGTATCATCAGTCTGCACCTAAGCTTCATTATCCTCTATTTCTTCCAATATTGTTTGATCTATATTTACTCTTTGCAAAATGTAGAATAATGGCAACGCTTATAAAGAATTTTCTTTGGGGAATTTATTGAATTATCCTTCCATCAACATGGAGAAGGGCTTTGTCCAGCCCGTGTTGACATGTAATGTAAGTTCATCCTTCTCAAGCCTTCAAACTTTGTTCTAGTATAGATTTGGATAGGCATCATTTCGTCCACTGCTGTTTGCTTTGCTGTTTACATCTGATTGGATTTTTGCAACAACTACTAGTTTCAAATTGTAGTTGTAAAAACATGTTCCTTATGCAGAACAGGTCCATTTATTTGCTTATATAATTGTGAAACCTGTTACGTGTCTCCTTGTTTCTCTTTCAGAGTCGTATCTCTTATGCCAGGCAGAACTTTAGGGAAGATAGTGAGTCAAACCATCTTGAGGACAGCGAGATGACCCCAAGGTCCTGTCTTGATGAAGATAGTGAGTTGAAGCTACTCACCATCAGGTGTGAGACAACCTTTGTGCAGTCGCTGCCTCAATCAGTTTGACTTCTTCAGTCGCAACTTAAAGCGGAAAGGCTTGCTTCAGCTCAGCTCTGACTTGAAGTCAAAGATGTAATGAAGATGTCAGAGGACTGCCTTGCACACCATCATGCCATACAGTTATGGGTGATGCATCTATCGTTGACACAACTGAGGTCTAATCAGCTTGTTTGGATGTTTGGGGGGGCCGACCTGGCCAGGCCTAGTGCCTTCTAAAGTGCTCTTAGTTTTGTATATTCTTTTGTCGGCGCGTTTATTTGCACTAGTGGCGAACTTTGATGCCCAGTGGATGTAATATGTGTAATAGCCGTGATAGCCTAGCGTAAGTTTGCTGCTTATTTATTCCCTTATTGTCTTGTTTATTTGTTTGCTTGTAGTCAGTGCAGTTCTTTTTCCGTGGTTTGCTAGTGGCCGCAATAACCTAGTTTTTAAAACTAGGCCACAATAACCATGGGCTACATATTTACTATAGTGACATTGGGCCTCCTACGGGCCGTAGAAACAATGGGCCTTCTACGGTCCATAGAAAGAATGGGCCTTCTATGGGCCGTAGAAACAATGGGCCTTCTACGGGCCGTATCATCAATGGGCCTTATACGGGTCGTATCATCGATTGGCCAAACATGGGCCAAAAACAGACCGCATTGTGGCCGTAAATGGGCTAGAGTTAGAGTCGTTCGTTCATGGGCTGACCATAACGGGTCGTTGTTAATAGACCGTATTTGATGACGCTATGAAAACGGCCAAACATATTAACGGGCCACAAATGGACCGACTGTAACCACGGGCTGAATTTGGCCCACAAGCAGAAAATGGCAGTAACAGGCCGTAAGTAACCGAATGCTGGAAATGAGCCCAAGAATAAATGGGCCCTAAGAAGGCCGAAAGATAACATGGGTTGCAAACGTCCCAATGGATTAATGGGCCGTTAATGGGTATAAAGTGATACAATGTTCATTACGGGCCATTTTCACCATGGGTTGTTAATGGGCCAAGAGTTACAATGGGCCTCATATGGACCGAAAGACGTCATGGGCCATACATGGGCCGGAACTTAAAATGGGCTGGAATCATATTGGATGGCCCAGATGACGCTACTAGGCCTAATTCGGATAGGTCATAATGGGCCCTGGGTTAGCGGGCTGTAAATGGGCTATATGCGAACAGGCCGTTAACAAGCTTTTCGTGGGCCGACCCGCCACCTTTTGACCAAGTCAAACAGCCGGCCTTTTCACAGGAATGGGCCTCTATTCGGTCGTGCCACGTGTCGATGTATCATAGGCGCCTTCGGTCCAATGAGTGGATGACATCTGTCCCAACGGTGAGCCGACACGTGTTTCCTCCAACCAATGATGATTTTACACATGGAAAATCCCCATTGGTCGGGGCTATTAGCGGGTTAACGGATCCAAAACCAGACCTGATAGCTTAATGGCGTTCCGTTACGGTGGATGCGACGTGTCGGTTACCCTTGACGAAAGCACTTCTATGACGCGCGATTTATCGTCATGGAAGTGGACACTTCCATGATGATAATTTTGGTAATGTCATGGAACACTTCTACGACAGCACAGGCATGACTATCTTGATTCTGTCATAAAATCGTCATGGATGTACATGCATGACAAAAAACGCGACCTACTGTGACAAACACGTATCATCATAGAAGTGTATTTTTTGTAGTGAAAGTGAGTGGGAGCTCTGTAGCATTTCTAATATTATATGTGGATGACATATTGTTGATTGGAAATGATATAGAATTTCTAGATAGCATAAAAGGATACTTGAATAAGATTTTTTCAATGAAAGACCTCAGTGAAGTTGCTTATATATTGGGCATCAAGATCTATAGAGATAGATCAAGACGCTTAATTGGACTTTCACAAAGCACATACCTTGATAAAGTTTTGAAGAAGTTCAAAATGGATCAAGCTAAGAAAGGGTTCTTGCAAGTGTTACAAGGTGTGAAGTTGAGTCATACTCAATGCCCGACCACTGCAGAAGATAGAGAGAAAATGAAAGTCATTCCCTATGCTTCAGCCATAGGTTCTATCATGTATGCAATGATGTGTACCAGACCTGATGTGTGCCTTGCTATTAGTTTAGCAGGGAGGTACCAAAGTAATCTAGGAGTGGATCACTGGACAATGGTCAAGAACATCCTGAAATACTTGAAAAGGACTAAGGATATGTTTCTTGTTTATGGAGGTGACAAAGAGCTCGTCGTAAATGGTTACGTCGATGCAAGCTTTGACACTGATCCGGATGACTCTAAGTCACAAACTGGATACGTATTTATATTGAATGGTGGAGCTGTCAATTGGTGCGATTCTAAGCAAAGCGTCGTGGCAGGATCTACGTGTGAAGCGGAGTACATAGCTGCTTCGGAAGTAGCAAATGAAGGAGTCCGGATGAAGGAGTTCATATCCGATCTAGGTGTCATACCTAGTGCATTGGGTCCAATGAAAATCTTTTGTGACAATACTGGTGCAATTTCCTTCGCAAAGGAATCCAAATTTCACAAGATAACCAAGCACATCAAGAGACGCTTCAATTCCATCCGCGATCAAGTCTAGGAGGGAGACATAGAGATTTGCAAGATACATACAGATCTGAATGTTGCAGACCCGTTGACTAAGCATCTCTCATGAGCAAAACATGATCAGCACCAAGACCCAATGGGTGTTAGAATCATTACTGTGTAATCTAGATTATTGACTCTAGTGCAAGTGGGAGACTAAAGGAAATATGCCCTAGAGGCAATAATAAAGTTGTTATTTATATTTCCTTATATCATGATAAATGTTTGTTATTCATGCTAGAATTATATTAAACGGAAACTTAGTACATGTGTGAATACATAGACAAACAGAGTGTCACTAGTATTCCATCAAAGATGGTTAAGTTTCCTAGCCATAGACATGAGTTGTCATTTGATGAATGGGATCACATCATTAGAGAATGATGTGATTGACTTGCCCATTCTGTTAGCTTAGCACTTGATCGTTTAGTATGTTGCTATTGCTGTTCCTATGACTATGAGATTATGCAACTCCCAAATACTGGAGGAACACTTTGTGTGCTATCAAACGTCACAACATAACTGGGTGATTATAAAGATGCTCTACAGGTGTCTCTGATGGTGTTTGTTGAGTTGGCATAGATCGAGATTAGGATTTGTCACTCTGATTGTTGGAGAGGTATCTCCGGGCCCTCTCGCTAATGCACATCACTATAAGCCTTGCAAACAATGTGACTAATGAGTTAGTCGCGGGATGATGCATTACGGAACAAGTAAAGAGACTTGCCGGTAACGAGATTGAACTAGGTATTGAGATACCGACGATCAAAACTCGGGCAAGTAACATGCCGATGACAAAGGGAATAACGTATGTTGTTATGCGGTTTAACCGATAAAGATCTTCATAGAATATGTGGGATCCAATATGAACATCCAGGTTCCGCTATTGGTTGTTGACCGGAGACGTGTCTCAATCATGTCTACATAGTTCTCAAACCCGTAGGGTCCACACGCTTAACATTTGGTGACGATCGGTATTATGAGTTTATGTGTTTTGACGTACCGAAGGTAGTTCGGAGTCCCAGATATGATCACGGACATGACGAGGAGTATCGATATGGTCGAGACATAAAGATCGATATATTGGATGGCTATGTTTGGACATCGGAATGGTTCCAGGTAAGTTCGGGCATTTACCGGAGTACCGGGAGGTTACCGGAACCCCCCGGGAAGTATATGGGCCTTATTGGGCCATAGTGGGAGAGAGAAGAAGGAAGCCTAGGAGGGGGCGCCCCCCCAAGCCCAATCCGAATTGGGTGCCCCCCTTTCCTTCCTCCTTCCTCCCCCTTCCTTCCTCTCCTGGTCCAACTAGGGAAGGGGGATCCTACTCCCGGTGGGAGTAGGACTCCTCCAGGGCGCGCCATAGAGGGCCGGCCCTCCCCCCTCCTCCACTCCTTTATATACGGGGGAGGGGGCACCCCATAGACACACAAGTTGACATTGTGTTTGCCGTGTGCAGTGCCCCCCTCCACAATAATCCATCTCGGTCATATCATTGCAGTGCTTAGGCGAAGCCCTGCGCCGATAGCTTCATCATCACCGTCATCACGCTGTCGTGCTGATGAAGCTCTCCCACGACATTCAGCTGGATCAAGAGTTCGTGGGACGTCACTGAGCTGAACGTGTGCAGATCACGGAGGTGCCATACTTTCGGTACTAGGATCGGTCGGATCGTGAAGACGTACGACTGCATCAACCGCATTGTCATAACGCTTCCGCTTTCGGTCTACAAGGGTACGTGGACAACACTCTCCCCTCTCGTTGCTATGCATCACCTAGATGGATCTTGCGGTGCGTATGAATTTTTTGAAATTACTGCGTTCCCCAACACATGCTATCGTTCTTATTGCATTACTCCGTTTTTCCATGAACTTAATACACTAGATGCATGCTGGATAGCGGTCGATGTGTGGAGTAATAGTAGTAGATGCAGGCAGGAGGCGGTCTACTAATCTTGGACGGGATGCCTATGTAATGATCATTTGCTGGATATTGTCATGATTATTTGAAGTGTTGTCAATCGCCCAACAGCAATTTGTTCACCCACCGTTTGTTATTTTTCTCGAAAGAAGCCACTAGTGAAACCTACGTCCCCCGGGTCTTCTTTCTCATATTATTTGCCTTTGCGATCTATTTTCCTTTGCTTTTTTCAGATCTATTAAACCAAATAAACAAAAATACCTTGCTGCAATTTATTCTCATTTATTTTATTTGGCGTTCGCTCTATCAATTTACTACAAAATTATTCACGTATGTTTGCCTATCTTGAGGCGTCGTACCCGAAAGGGATTGACAATCCCTTTTACACGTCGGGTTGCGAGAAGTTGTTATTTGTGTGTAGGTGATGTTTACATTGTGTTTCTTGGTTCTCCTACTAGTTCAATAACCTTGGTTTCACATCTGAGGGAAATACCTACCGTCGTTGTGCTGCATAATCCCTTCCTCTTTGGGGAAATACCGACGTAGCTTCAAGCCGCATCATGATTTGATGTGCAATTATTCTGGCGGCTTGGACGACCCCCAACAATATGGCAACATTGATCTGGAGGCTGATGAAATACCTAAGATTGTGAAGAAAATACTTGGAGAGTCACAAGATGCCTGCAACAAAGTGGGGTTGAATCCTTTTTGTAGCCTTAACCCGACTCCTCGAGTAAGTATATTCATAGTTATTTGTCCGTCTAGTCAATCTTTATCTATCCAATGTTTTTACTTGCTGATCTTGTTCAACTATGCAGGCCGACTCTCCCTTCTGGAAGAGGAAGAAAACAAAAGCAAACAAGACAAAGACTGTGTCGGCTTCAAAGAAGAACAAGTCTGCTGTTGCGAATGAGTCGGTAACTAAGGGCCGGTCTCCAACAGCTGATAACCAGTCAGAGGTAGAACTTGACTCCCTTAGCCGCCTCTTTATTGAACTCACTAATGCTGCAACAAGTCGGGTCGATAATGCCGAGGTAATTTCCATCTCTTCCGGCTTAGAACCCTTGCCTCCGAAGAAAACAAGGCGGGTTGTCCAAAAAATAAAAATAAAATCTCATCCATATGCTCATCTAGATCCGAACTATATTTTTAAGAAAACCCAGCATGAGTCAAGGCGCCAAACCTGGAGTGGCGGCTCTGGAGATCTGCTGGCCAGTTTATCTCATGAACCATCCACCCGCAAGAGACACAAGGTGCCACACAACCCAACTTCTTCTCTTCCACGAGCTGGCCTCATTAGGCAACCTCTTAACCCTTCTGATTCAAATTATTAGGAGTCGCCACCATCCTCAGGAGACTAATCTACCACTCAACTGTCATCTTTAATTATAAACCCTGGGTAAATAATTGTACCAACTGTTGGCGGCTGGATATGATTATTGGCATGTGTTTTTGAATACGCCATCTTGATTACAGGGACAAAGCCAAGAGCAAGAAAATAAAAGTTGGCTAGTCTTCAACAGCTCGTGAGATCCCTAAATAAGAGGATTAAAACTTGGTGACCCCTAAGGCTAATACTGGGAACTCCAAAGACCATCATGATGACTAGGGTGACCCACCCCTGCAGTCTGAACCGGCAGCTACTGAAGCTATGGACTCTAATGCTAACTTGGCGGATGAGCTTAACCCACCAAGTCCCACTCTTGCTTCAAGCCCTGGCAAGGCGACTGAAGACTTTCCCTCTCATGAGAAGGACAATGAGGAGATTGCTATCACTGGGGCAGGTTATAAAACTGCAGAAGTATTATACCCCCAACAATGTCTAGCTTGCATTGCTTCTAATTTGTTGAAATCCCTTATGCTTAGAGTTTTTCGTACATATTTCATCCTCCTATAATGTAGTTGCCACATAAAAGTAGTGTTCATCAGTATCATGCATCAACGAATTGGGAAGAGTGAATTTCATCCCTTTTTCTTGTCAGCTTGACTTGACAAGGCAAAATAAAAAATGATGAATGCACGGGATGATGGTGGTCCTATGGAGCAACCGAAACAAATGATCTCTGCATATTCTCCTGCTACTCCTACTGCAGTACAAGTTACAAATCTCATCTCCCCTACTCCACACCTCAGGTGCTTGCTCTAACATGGTAGTGTGGTATCTGGTTTCATGTTGCATATGGTTCCTAGCTTGTATTGCTTCTAATTTGTTAAATTACATCTCCTTAGCTTACACATTATACACGTGAATATGACATGCCTTCCTGTTTTTGGTACATACTGCATCTATCTATCACACCATGTTCTTACATCAAACTAGCTACTATTCATGTGTATCCTACATTTATCACTTATGATGAGATAGTCATGCTCGTGGGTTAGTATGAGACACGCTAATCTTATAAAGAGTGCGGTTTCATCCTCCCCACATGATTCTCAAGAAACAACAAGGCTAGATGAAGATATTAGCTTTGTAGTTGAGGACTGCATTTCCCCTAGACCACCATCGCAAGTGTTTGCTCTAACTTGGCAGTGTGATATATGGTTGCATGTTGCATATGGTGTCTAGCTTGTATTGCTTCTAATTAGGGTAAATTGCATCTACTTAGTTTACACATTATACCAAGCTTGATTGTCATCCAAACTTGGGCATGAACTTGGCTATCCAAGGTTCATAGACCATGAATCTTGTTGTTAAGATCTCTTCTGATTGGATATGACAACCACAACTTTTCATCACATACTCCTTATGTGATGAACCCTGTTATTTGGAAACTTGCATGTGGACCCTTACGTCACATGTGTCCCAATTAACAACCACTATGTTGTTTTCCAAACTCTTACGAATTAACGCTGACACAAAATCTCACAACACAATTGCACTAACACCATGCATAACACTTGTTGTATGATTGATTGTATTGTATGGTAGTTTATGATTGCTCTTTACTTACAATAGATTGTTCGGAGAACGAAGAGTAGCTTTATCAAGATTTGTGTGTACAGAACATCATCAATTACCAAGATTGTTTATGTGAGGAACATCAATGATTACCAGGCAAGTTGCATTTCTGATAATACTTCCCATGTTTCACCTTGTTATCATATCATGCTGCACTTGGAAGAGGTTAGCCTCATGCTTTCCTGAATGATGAGTCTACGACATATTGTAGGCTCGGGACTTTATAGCAGGTGAATGCACATTGGTAGATGCACTTTGGAGTCCCCATTGAATGCACCAATGGCAGAATGCGCACTTGTATTTTGGGACATTTTCCTTTTCGAGTGACATGCGTCGACGATAGATGCGCTCTAGAGTACCTAGTGTTGTACTGTTGGCTTAAGAACGAGGATTTCTTACCCTTGGTTGAGAAGATCTGGTCCAAGGCAGTCAAGTCCAAGGACCCTATAGATATCCTCAATATTAAGCTCAAGAGGTTTAAAACATTCTTTAAAGGGTGGGGATCTCACAAATATGGCCATGAAAAAAAAGGAAGAGCTCAGAGTTGAGCTAGCCACTCTGGAAGAACTTGAAGAAGATGGCCCTTTATCTCCTGAGATGTATAATAGAAAAGTTGACATAAACTTTGAGTTGCATGAGATCCTGGTGAATGAAGAGATATTTTGGCTCCAACAGTCCCATGAGCGCTGGCTGCTCAAAGGGGACCTGAACACTGATTATTTTCACAAAATTGCCAATGGGTGAAAGAGGAAAATACTATCCATACACTAAAATGTGGTGATGTGGAAATTGAGGGTACTGATAACCTGATCCTACATGCCATGGAGTTCTATAAGAACCTTTTCGGTCCAGCCCATGGCAACTTGTTTCACATGGACCCTAACTCATGGGATGATTCAGAGAAACTCACACGAGCAGAAAATGAGGACCTGACCAGGGATTTCTCGGAGGAGGTGAAAGAGGCTCTGTTTGTGATGGACATCAATAGAGCACCCGGCCCCGATAATATTCCTGCAGAGTTCTATCAACATTGTTGGGACATTGTCAAAAATGACATTATGATGATTTTTGAGCACTTCCATGATGGGACGCTTGACGTGCAGCGTCTAAATTATGGGATTATCACTCCTTCCTAAAGTGTCGGGCGTCGAGCGCATCCAACAGTTCCGACCTATCTGCCTCCTAAGATGTCCCTATAAGCTGCTTACTAAAGCTATGGATCGGACAGTTGAAAAATATGCTGATAAACTGATCAGTCTCTCGCAAAACGCGTTTGTGAAAGGTAGGAACATAATGGATGGGATCATGACGCTTCATGAGCTCCTTAATTACACTCATGTTAAAAAGAGAACTGCAGTTGTGCTCAAATTGGATTTTGAAAATGCATACGATAAAGTTAACTGGGGATTTCTTCTGGAATGTCACAAGTTGAGGGGTTTCAATGAAACCTAGTGCGGGTGGGTGAAACAGATCCTGTACAACGGTACGGTCAGTATTAAACTGAACAATTCGGTAGGCCCATACTTTCAGAGTGCGAAAGGGGTGTGCCAAGGGGACCCGCACTCTCCTTTCCTCTTCAATTTGGCAGAAGAATGCTTGAATAAAATGATAAAAAAATCTCAAGAGAACGGCCTCCTGACTGGGCTAGCTGCAGATCTCATCCCAAATGGGGTGGTGAGGTAGTCCTGGATTAGGGGGTCTCCAAACAGCCGGACTATATCCTTCGGGCGGACTGTTGGACTATGAAGATACAAGATTGAAGACTTCATCCCGTGCCCGGATGGGACTTTCCTTGGTGTGGAAGGCAAGCTTGGCAGTACAGATGTGTGGATCCCCTCCCTTGTAACTGACTCTGTGTAACCCTAGCCCCCTCCGGTGTCTATATAAACCGGAGGGTTTAGTCTATAGGACAAGATACAATCATACCATAGGCTAGCTTCTAGGGTTTAGCCTCTATGATCTCGTGGTAGATCAACTCTTATAATACTCATATCATCAATATCAATCAAGCAGGACGTAGGGTATTACCTCCATCAAGAGGGCCCGAACCTGGGTAAACATCGTGCCCCCTGCCTCCTGTTACCACCCGCCTTAGACGCACAGTTCGGGACCCCCTACCCGAGATCCGCCAGTTTTGACACTGACATTAGTTAATGACCCACAAGTATAGGGGATCTATAGTAGTCCTTTCGATAAGTAAGAGTGTAGAACCCAACGAGGAGAAGAAGGAAATGATAAGCGGTTTCCAGCAAGGTATTCTCTGCAAGTACTGAAATAAGTGGTAACAGATAGTTTTGTGATAAGATAATTTGTAACGAGCAACAAGTAACGAAAGTAAATAAGGTGCAGCAAGGTGGCCCAATCCTTTTGTAGCAAATGACAAGCCTGGACAAACTCTTATATGATGTAAAGCACTCCCGACGACACATGGGAATATCGTCAAGCTAGTTTTCATCACGTTCATATGATTCGCGTTTGGTAGTTTGATAATTTGGTATGTGGGTGGACCGGTGCTTGGGTGCTGCCCTTACTTGGACAAGCATCCCACTTATGATTAACCTCTATTGCAAGCATCCGCAACTACAACAAAAGTATTAAGGTAAACCTAACCATAGCATGAAACATATGGATCCAAATCAGCCCCTTACGAAGCAATGCATAACCTAGGGTTTAAGCTTCTGTCACTCTAGCAACCCATCATCTACTTATTACTTCCCAATGCCTTCCTCTAGGCCCAAACAATGGTGAAGTGTCATGTAGTCGACGTTCACATAACACCACTAGAGGAGAGACAACATACATCTCATCAAGATATCGAACGAATACCAAATTCACATGACTACTAATAGCAAGACTTCTCCCATGTCCCTAGGAACAAAAGTAACTACTCACAAAGCATAAACATGTTCATAATCAGAGGGGTATTAATATGCATATAGGATCTGAACATATGATCTTCCACCAATTGAACCAACTAGCATCAACTACAAGGAGTAATTAACACTACTAGCAACCTACTAGCACCAATCCCGGACTTGGAGACAAGAATTGGATACAAGAGATGAACTAGGGTTTTGAGATGAGATGGTGCTGATGAAGATGTTGATGGAGATTTCCCTCTCCCGATGAGAGGAGCGTTGGTGATGACGATGGCGATGATTTCCCCCTCCGGGAGGGAAGTTTCCCTGGCAGAACAGCTCCGCCGGAGCCCTAGATTGGTTCCGCCAAGGTTCCGCCTCGTGGCGACGGAGTTTCGTCCGAGAAGATGGCTTATTATTTTTTTCCCATCGAAAGACTCGATATAGCAGAAGATGGTCACCGGAGGGCCACCAGGGGGCCCATGATGTAGGGGGCGCGCCTAGGGGGTAGGGCGCGCCCCCACCCTCGTGGGCAGGGTGTGGCCCCCCTGGTGAAGTTCTTGCTCTCATTATTTTTTATATATTTACAAAACATCTTCTGTGAAGTTTCATGACTTTTGGAGCTGTGCAGAATAGGTCTTTAATATTTGCTCCTTTTCCAGCCCAGAATCCCAGCTGTCGGCATTCTCCCTCTTTATGTAAACCTTGTAAAATAAGAGAGAATAGGCATAAGTATTGTGACATAATGTGTAATAACAGCCCATAATGCAATAAATATTGATATAAAAGCATGATGGAAAATGGACGTATCAACTCCCCCAAGCTTAGACCTCGCTTGTCCTCAAGCGAAAAGCCAAAATTGAAAAATATGTACACATGTTTAGAGATAGAGGTGTCGATAAAAATAAAATACGGACATGAGAGCATCATGATCATTCTTAGAACAGTAACTTATATAATTCTTGTCATATAATCTCTTATGCTAGAGTAATAATTCAATCACAATATCAAGTATGAATCGTAAACTTCATTGAAAACTAACAAACTACAATCTCAGTCATTGAAGCAATTGCAATTTATCATAACATAGGAAAGAATCAATGTATAAGAGCTTTTCAGCAAGTCCACATACTCAACTATCATATAGTCTTTCACAATTGTTGGCACTCACGCAATACTTATGGGTATGGAGTTTTAATCGGACACAGAGAAAGATAGGGGCTTATAGCTTTGCCTCCCAACGTTTTACCTCAAGGGTAATGTCAACAGTAATAGTTCATGAAAACTCACGTCCAATTAGCCATATATACCAGGATCTTTCCAACATATTGTGCTTGCCAAAGGATAAAATGTAAAAAGGAAGGGTGAAGATCGCCATGACTCTTATGGAATGTAGGAGATAAAAGTAAAAGATAGGCCCTTCGCAGAGGGAAGCAGAGGTTGCCATGCGCTTTTATGGTTGGATGCACAAAATCTTAATGCGAAAGAACATCACTTTATATTGCCACTTGTGATATGGACCTTTATTATGCAGTCTGTCGCTTTTATTACTTCCATATCACACGATCATATAAAGCTTATTTCCTCCACACCAATCGATCATACAAATTTAAAGAGCATTTTTTATTGCTTTGCACCGATGACAACTTACTTGAAGGATCTTATTCAATCCATAGGTAGATATGGTGGACTCTTATGGCAAGACTGGTTTAAGGGTATTTGGAAGCACAAGTAGTATCTCTACTTGGTGCAATGAATTTGGCTAGCATGAGGGGGAAAAGCAAGCTCATCATGTTGGAAGATCCAAGACAATATAATTCATCTCAGATTTAAGAAAACATAACCCATTACGTTGTCTTCCTTGTCCAATGTCAACTCTTTAGCATGTCATATTTTAATGAGTGCTCACAATCATAAAAGATGTCCAAGATAGTATATTTATATGTGAAGACCTCTCTTTCTTTATTACTTCCTATTAATTGCAACGATGACCAAAACTGTGTTTGTCAACCCTCAACAACTTTTATTCATCATAGTCTTTCTATGTGAGCTCATTACTCTCCATAAGACTCACATTATCTCTTTGTTTCTTTTTATTTCTTTCTCTTTTCTTTTATTCCCTTAGGATCATGGAAAAATAATCAAGCCCTTGACTCAACACTAATCTTTATTATATAGCTCCCGGACTCGATTACATAGAACGATAATAAAGCAAAACTCACAACTAGATCATACTAAGAACTTTTATTCTACTAGATCAAGATATTACCAAAATGATCGAACTAAGAAAACGGTAAAGATAAAGTGATGGTGATACGATACCGGGACACTCCCCCAAGCTTGGCAGTTGCCAAATGGAGTGCCCATACCCATGTGATTATGTCTCTCTTTTCGGGGATGGTGATGTGATGTTCTTGGCGATGATGCCCCTCAAGATACGATCCTCCTCCTCAAGCTTGTTGACTTGCTGCTTGAGGTCCATTATTTCCTTTCGGAGTTTTCCTGTAACACCCAAAGCTCCCTGCACCCAAGGGTGCTGCATAGCTATGGGAGAACCAGTGACACTCTTTTTCATATTCTCATAAGAAAGAAATCTAACATTGGAAGGGATAACCGAGTTTGGAATAGCTGAGCTCTGCAGTTCTCCCATTGTGAATCCAGCTTGGAGGCGGGAAGTGACTTCTTGATCCTCTTCCATGGCATCTATCCTCTTCAAATCAGCCTCCATCTCTTCCTTCGTTGCTGGCCCAAAGGGTCAACATGATTGTTTGTCGTTGATCTCAGTGCCGGGTGAGACACCCGGCTCTCCCCGACTGACTCTTGTGAAGACATCCTACTCTAATCTGCAGCAACAACAACTCGAAACACAAAAAGGAGATAATTGCGTGATACGGGAGTCAAAACCTCCAGGAGATTATATAATGAATTTTTACCGACCAAAATACGTGTCATGTACGAAAACGGAGTCCGGAGAGCACACGAGGTGCCCACGAGGTAGGGGGCGCACCCAGTAGGGTAGGCGCGCCCTCCACCCTCATGGAGCCCTCGTGTCCTTCCCGGACTGCTGCTTATTTTTTTATTTTTCTAAATATTCCAAAAGGGAGAAATATTACCTTAAACATTGTTCGTTTTCGGAGTCTGAAACGTTCCGGAAAGTGTCCCTTATGAATTCCTCCGGGGTTACGATTTCAATAACATTGGTTTCAACATTTATGGGATTACCTGAGATATAATGTTTGATTCTTTGACCATTCACCACCTTCGGATTTGTGCCTTCGAAGTTGTTGATTTTTATGGCACCGGAATGGTAGACCTCCTCAATAACGTAAGGACCTTCCCATTTAGAGAGAAGTTTTCCTGCAAAAAATCTTAAACGAGAGTTGTATAGCAATACATAATCACCTACATTAAACTCACGCTTTTGTATCCTTTTGTCATGCCATCTTTTAACTTTTTCTTTAAACAACTTGGCATTTTCGTAGGCTTGGGTTCTCCATTCATCAAGTGAGCTAATATCAAATAACCTATTCTCACCGGCAAGTTTAAAATCATAATTAAGTTCTTTAATAGCCCAATAAGCCTTGTGTTCTAGTTCGAGAGGTAAGTGACATGCTTTTCCATAGACCATTTTATAGGGAGACATACCCATAGGATTTATATATGCAGTTCTATAGGCCCATAATGCATCATCTAGTTTCTTGGACCAATTCTTTCTAGACCTATTAACAGTCTTTTGCAAAATTAATTTGAGTTCTCTATTACTCAATTCTACTTGCCCACTAGACTGAGGGTGATAAGGAGATGCAATTCTATGATTAACATCATATTTAGCAAGCATTTTACGGAAAGCACCATGAATAAAATGTGAACCACCATGAGTCATTAAATATCTAGGGACTCCGAATCTTGGAAAAATAACTTCTTTAAGCATTTTAATAGAAGTGTTATGATCAGCACTACTAGTTGGAATAGCTTCTACCCACTTAGTAACGTAATCAACAGCAACTAAAATATGTGTATAACCATTAGAGGAAGGGAAAGGTCCCATATAGTCAAAGCCCCAAACATCAAATGGTTCAATAACAAGTGAATAATTCATAGGCATTTCTTGACGTCTACTAATATTACCAATTCTTTGACATTCATCACAAGATAAGACAAACTTACGGGCATCCTTGAAGAGAGTAGGCTAATAAAAACTAGATTGCAGTATCTTATGTGCAGTTCTATCTCCAGCATGGTGTCCTCCATAAGCTTCGGAGTGACACTTGCATAGGATCTGTTCCTGTTCATGCTCGGGTACACAACGTCTAATAACACCATCCACTCCTTCTTTATAAAGATGTGGGTCATCCCAAAAGTAATGCCTCAAATCATAGAAGAAATTTTTCTTTTGCTGGTATGTGAAACTAGGTGGTATAAACTTAGCAACAATGTAATTCGCATAATCAGCATACCACGGAGCAGTATGAGAAGCATTTATGACATTTAATTTCTCATTAGGAAAGCTATCATCAATAGGTAGTGGGTCATCAAACACATTTTCTAAACTAGACAAGTTGTCTGCAACGGGATTCTCAGCTCCTTTTCTATCAACAATATGCAAATCAAATTCTTGTAGCAAGAGAACCCATCTAATAAGTCTAGGTTTAGCATCTTCCTTTTCCATCAGATATTTGATAGCAGCATGACCAGTGTGAATAGTTACTTTAGAATCAACAATATAAGGTCTAAACTTATCACAAGCAAATACAACTGCTAAGAATTCTTTTCAGTAGTAGCATAATTTCTTTGAGCATTGTCTAGAGTTTTACTAGCATATTGAAACATTTAGTTTCTTATCAACTCTTTTGTCCTAAAACAACACCTACAGCATAATCACTAGCATCACACATAATTTCAAAGGGTAAATTCCAATCAGGTGGCTGAACAATAGGTGCATAAATCAATGCTTTCTTAAGTATTTCAAATGCTTCTACACAATCATCATCAAAGACAAATGGTATATCTTTTTGTAATAAATTAGTCAGAGGTCGAGAAATTTGTGAGAAGTCCTTAATGAACCTCCTATAAAATCCGGCATGACCAAGGAAACTTCTTATACCTTTGATTTCCTTGGGACATGGCATCTTTTCAATAGCATCAACCTTGGCTTTATCAACTTTAATACCTCTTTCAGACACTTTATGCCCCAAGACAATACCTTCATTAACCATAAAGTGGCACTTTTCCCAATTCAAGACAAGATTAGTTTCTTCACATCTCTGCAAAACTCGATCAAGGTTGCTCAAGCAATCATCAAAAGAAGATCCATAGACGGAAAAGTCGTCCATGAAAACCTCACAAATCTTTTCACAAAAGTTAGAGAATATAGCCACCATGCATCTTTGAAAGGTAGCAGGTGCATTACATAAACCAAAAGGCATACGTCTATAAGCAAAAGTACCAAAAGGGCATGTAAAAGTAGTCTTTGATTGATCTTTGGCTGGCACAGGTATTTGAGAGAAACCAGAATAACCATCTAGAAAGCAAAAATGTGTATGTTTGGAAAATCTTTCTAGCATTTGATCGATAAAAGGTAAGGGGTAATGATCCTTTTTAGTAGCCTTATTTAATTTGTGGAAATCAATTACCATCCTATAACCTGTAATAATTCTTTGAGGAATCAATTCATCTTTATCATTAGGAACAACAGTAATATCTCCCTTCTTAGGGACACAATGGACAGGGCTTACCCACTGACTATCAGCAACGAGATAAATTATACCTGCCTCAAGGAGCTTTAGTATCTCCTTTCTTACCACTTCTTTCATTTTAGGATTCAGCCGGCGTTGATGATCACGAACTGGTTTAGCATCTTCTTCCAAATTAATTTTATGTTGACATAGAGTGGGACTAATGCCCTTAAGATCATCAAGAGTATACCCAATAGCAGCACAGTGCTTCTTTAGAGTTTTCAATAATCTCTCTTCCTCATGCTCTGAAAGGTTAGCACTAATAATAACAGGATATATCTTTTTCACATCAAGATAAGCATATTTAAGAGTATCAGGTAACGGTTTAAGCTCAAACACGGGATCACCCTTGGGTGGAGGAGGATCCCCTAGGATTTCAACGGGTAAATTATTTTTCAGAATAGGTTCATGTTTAAAGAATACTTCATCTAATTCCCTTCTTTCATTCATAAACATGTCATTTTCATGGTCTAGCAAATATTGTTCTGAAGGATCACTAGGAGGTACGACAAGAGAAGCAAGACCAATAATTTCATCCTTACTAGGTAATTCTTCTTCACGGTGTTGTCTACTAAATTTAGAAAAATTAAATTCATGAGTCATATCATCTAAACCGAGAGTAATAACATCTCTTTTGCAATCTATGGTAGCACTAATAGTGTTTAAGAAGTGACGGTGTCCTGGACTAGGGGGTACTCACTACGTCATCTCCCAATCTGTTAGATTGGGCCGAGGACCCCCATGACCGTATACTCATGGGCCAGTTCGGACAGTTGTCGCATACATGGAAGATTCTACAAGACTTGGTGATCAAGACAAGGACTCCTCCCCACCGGTGTATTCGGCTAGGATTCTTGTTATCTTAGGCCTCTGGTGCATTATATAAACCGAGGTCAGGCTAGTCTATAGATCATATACAACAATCATACCATAGGCCAGCTTCTAGGGTTTAGCCTCTCCGGTCTCGTGCTAGATCAACTCTTGTAATACTCATATCATCAAGAATAAATCGAGCAGGACATAGGGTTTTACCTCCATCAAGAGGGCCTGAACCTGGGTAAAACATCGTGTCCCCTGCCTCCTGTTACCATCCGCCTTAGACG
Organism: Triticum aestivum; assembly: GCF_018294505.1. Lineage (NCBI taxonomy): Eukaryota > Viridiplantae > Streptophyta > Magnoliopsida > Poales > Poaceae > Triticum > Triticum aestivum. The sequence continues at coordinate 130,260,130 of NC_057797.1, read as the reverse complement.
CACAGTTTGGGACCCCCTACCCGAGATCCGCCAGTTTTGACACCGACATTGGTGCTTTCATTGAGAGTTCCGTTGTGTGATCGGCAAAAGGATCGATGTCTCGTCTGCAGGTCAACTGCGATGCCGGCATCTTCGTCGCCGGCTCGACTGGTCACCTTGGCTCGACTGAGGACCGTGCTCCATCTCCGATCGTCATGTTCGGACGAGGGCCTTCATCAACATCAACTCCGATCTCTATCAAGATCATGGAGGAATCATCCATGAAGCTCAGGGGCTCAACGTCAACATTGCCCTCGGGCGACCATGTTGTTTTTCTGAACAGCAAACTTGTATCTGCTGCCACCACCTCTTAGAGCATCGCTTTGACGATCCCTTTGGTGGAATTGTGCGTAATTGAGTTTACAACAGCCATGCAAAATTTCGTCGAGTTCCGATGGAGGAATCTCCGACAATCTACGATATACCGGAGCTCTATCAAATCTGGATGGGAATCTGGACGAGTTTAGGGCGTGGTCTCCAGAGCCTAGCTCGGAGGTCCTTTGGAAGATCCAACCGTTCATCTACTGTGGAATTCTCATATCTACCACCCCTCAAAATTTCAGCTCGATCCGACGGTTCAAACTCCGGTAACCCTCCGATGAGTGGATCAATTTTCGGATCTGTTTTCTGGGCGAATACGGATTCGACCCGAATTCATGTTTCTTTATGAACGTGACATTGGACAACCTTTTTAGAGAAATTCTCTTCTAGGGTATTGTGCGTTGTTTTTAAACACGTGCCCGTAAATTTTTAAGCCTCCCCTGAGGTCGCCTTCATCATCATGTTGGTGTCAAACCAGTCCGGCGATATTGCTCCAAGGCTGCCGACCTGCGCTAGACACGTCGTCACTTTGTTGAGCCGAGCTCAACTTCTTCGGATCATCATCTTGATAAGCCGAACAAGAGTCCGGCATCACGAAGGATAAATCATCACCAACATTGTTGCCCCACGGATTACACGTAGTGGGCATATCGGCGTCGCCGCACGGTCACTTCATCAAGCCGGCATCGACCACGTCATGACCTGCATCAGTAGGGCCGCACTATTGCTTCTTCAAGCTGGTGTCCATCACGCCGACCTACTTCGACTAATCGGCTGACATCGAGGCTTCGACATCTCGGATGGACCGGGGGCTTCGCCATCTCTTCATCAACCTACTCCGGAGACTTCGACGTCACTAGCCGACCAGCTCCGTCATGTTAGCTGGACCGAGGGCTTTGCCTCGGCGAGCCAACCTTTGCCAGCATCGCCATACCGTCGTTTTATCGCCCATCAGGCAATGGGTGTGTGGATCGAGTCCCAATTTTGGGAATCACCTTTATTCGGATTGCTACAATAAATAAACCAGGTGCTATTAATCCTAGTATTTTTTGGTTGTTTGGGTTTATTTTTCCCAAGGAATTATTACTCTGGTTTGTACATCATCTGTACACAGGTTTATCAAATGATGGTCGCATTAACGACAGTCGCGTGGTGATTCGGTCAGTTTCCGTACATAGTCCAGCGAACGCCGCATCCGGAACTTGGACCAACCTGTGAATTCAGGCTTTGTCATGCCTTTACCGCATCATGCCGACGCCCTGCATCGACATTGACTTCGGCGCCAGGCCATATTTATTTTATTACTCACTTTGCATAAATTATTTATTATGCAACGATTTTTGTAATTATTATTATTACTATTATATCTGGTTAGCACTATTTTTTGTGCATAGGAAAATGATCCAGGGACTTTGTCGTCATTCTGCCGGTCTGCATTGACCGTGCTATGTCACCACTTTGGCGTGTCAAGCTCTCTGCTCTGCCACCTCGGGACCGGCTTGGGGGATGGAACCTTGTCCCGCATCAAGCTCGGACCACGTCATCAATGTCGAACACATTAACCAGCTAAGTCGCTTTCATGCTCAAAGTTTTCATTTTTAACTTGTGTTCGGTTCGACCAAGCATTATACTTTTTTGGAAAAAAGTTGCTTGTAAAAAATTTCCTTGTCCAAACTTTGTTTGTGACACACACATTCAAATACCCCGTTTATTTGGGGGCTTCCTTTATGAAGCTTTTCCTCTTGCATATGATTATACTTGTACGGCTTCGTTCCTTGTTTGTGTATTACGCCACAATATGCACCATATTGACTTAAGCGATTTGCAAGCTGGGTTGCCTGGCTCCTGTGCTTACCCCTATGTTCCCAATTGTTCGGCTAGGGAGTAAAGGGAGCACCTTTGCGATTGTCACGACCGGGTCCTCCGAGCTCTGACCTCAGACTGGGTGAAGCCGAAAGCTAGCGCTCTTAATGTTTTCAATCATGGTCGGCACACAACGGAACTTGTCGTGGTTTTGTCACGGCAGATGTCCTAGAGAAAGGACTTAGTCGTGGAGCCATTGCGACGGGTTAGCTTGAACGGGTTAAAGCAGACACAGGGACGCAAGAGAGTTTATACTAGTTCGGCCCCTTCGATGAAGGTAAAAGCCTACGTCTAGTTGTGATGGAATTAATGGGGTTTCGATGACTAGGGAGCAAACAAGCTTCGCCTATATCTCGAGTTGTTGTCTGTCGTCCTTGAACCGCCGCCGGGTCGTCCCCTTATATACACGGGTGATGCCCGTCGGTTCACAGAGTCCCAACACTGGTCCATATTCGTATCCGGGCTGGTCTCTCCTTATTCCTAACTTATAATACAAGTTTATATACAAATGTCGGTTTACAGCTACAAGTCTAAAACCGACCACGGGCCTTAGGCCCTCGTCTGTCTTCTTGGGCTTTAGCACTCTTGAACTACTGATGAAGTTGACCCGGCCCATATAGGCCGGTTTACGCCCAGCAGTAATATCCCCAACATTAGGCCCCGGATTGATTTGAACGACCATGTCAATCCTTTAGCAAAAACTTCATCTTCAACAACTTCTCATAAATTGGTAAACCGCCATGATGTCATATTCTCTGATTGCTGTAAACCGGAGTGACTTCACCTGCCATAACGAAGCTTATCCATTATGCTTCCTTGTTTAATAGATCTGCGGAAATCGAGGCGACAGCTCCGTTTCGTGGCCCCTTGATTGTCGCGCCTATCACATGTCCTTTTGCCTTATAAATAGGACCGAAGGGTCATTTCTTTTCTCCCCTTCGTGCCTTTCTTCTTCGTCTTCCTCGCGTCGCCAGCCTCGGAGCTCCGCCGCCGCCGTCAACTTCTGCACCAACCTTGGCCGCTGCATCAACCTGAACGCACCAGAGCACCGCGGCAACCTTCCGCGTCTTCCTCAACTCTGGTAAGCCTTCTGCTCTTCTCAACACAGATCTGTTCTAGGGTTTCGTGTTCTTGCAGTGTTCATCACCTGTTCGTGTTCATATACTAGCTCCTGGATGCATCTGTGAACCCCTGCTCTGTGTAGCGGTAGCTTTTAGTATCCGCCTTTAGTTTCATGCCCAAGACCATAGATCTCACATATATTTCTGCCCATTGATTCAATACTGTTCTGCTTTGAGCTTTTGAATATTTTTCTTATTTTCTGAACTTGCTTCAGATCCAACGCTGTAGAGAAATCTTGTGAAATCTGTTTCTGCATACTTATCCATCCGCAATCTCAGCTGTTTCAATGCTTAGATCAGGCGGTTTAACTTTGTAGAAAAAATTGCCAAACCGGTATATACCATTAGTCCCCTTGTTGAACCGCCAGTTGTTGTTGCTTCATAAAACTCCGGTTTAGATAGATCAGTCTCCGGTTTAACATTGCACATACCAATGTACCTTAATCAATGCATTTTTGAACCGGGATCATCTACCTTGTAGATTTCATCATGGCCAAGCAAGTATATGAGTGCAACTGGGTTCCTTCTCGCGTCACAGAGGCTCAACTGGACGATTTAGTCCTGATCGGCGCCTTAGGCAGCAAAGATACCATCCATTGGAGGGCTCCTGGCAAAGAATGCCCTCCCACACCTCAAGAAGGAGAGGTCGTCGTTTTCGTAGATCACTTAGCCCGGGGTTTTAAGCCGCCCGGTTCTAAATTTTACCGGGACGTTTTAGCCGATTTTCAACTCCATCCACAAGATACTGGCCCCAACTCTGTTACAAACATGTGTCACTTCCAAGTGCTCTGTGAGGCGTTCTTTCAAGAGGAGCCCACAGTGGAATTGTTCAGAGACTGTTTCCATCTGAACCGCCGTACTGAGTTTACTGACGGCTCCAATACGGAGTTGGGTGGCGTGGCGATTCAGAAAAGGAAAGAGGTCACATACCCTCACGCCAAACTGCACAGCCACCCCAAAGAGTGGAATCAAACATGGTTCTATTGCAAAGACACCTCCCCTGCTGGTGAAAATCCCTTGCCTGGCTTTCGTCCGGAGCGGCTCAGCAATACACACCCCTTTCCGCAAAGGTTGACTGCCCAAGAGAGAAGCAAATATGCTCCTCAACTGTCGAAGCTCAGAGCCTTTATGGCCAACGGTTTAACAGGGGTTGATCTCGCCCGCTGTTGGATATCATGGAGCATACTGCCCCTTAGTCAACGCTCCGGTTTGATGTGCGAGTATACTGGCAGTGTTGATGATCCACTGCGACATTCCAACATCCAGCTCACCGATGAAGAAATCACAGAGGCTGTGAATAAGATGCTGAATGAACCGGAACACATCTGTGCTAAAACCGGCCTGCTTCCCTTCTGTGCCACCAACAAACCGCCAGCTGTAAGAGTTTGATTTTTCTTTTTGCTGAATCTGCTGTTGATATATCTTGTCATTGTTTAATATCAGTGTCTGTGTAACCAGGGCAATGATCCGTTTTGGAGCAAGAAACTGCCGCAGGAGAAACCAGAAAAACCAGACAAACCGGAAAGGGCAACCCGGCAAAAGACTAAAGCTGTGAAGAAGACTGCCCACAGGAAAAGAACCACTGCATCCTCTAATCCGGCCCCTGATGATGATGTGGATAATCCGGACCTTGAGGTAGGGCTTGACTCACTTGGCTTATTTTTCATGCGTCTTATTGATGATGATATTTGTCAGGACGATGCCGAAGCCAGCCATGCTGATGCTGCAGAGGTAATTATTCTCTCTTCCGATTCAGAACCTTTGCCTTCACTAAAAATCCGTCAGGCAAACCGGAAAGTTAAATTTTCTCATCCTCTTGCTTATTTGGATCCCAAATTTCTTATGAAGACCCAACAGCACGAAGCTCGTCGCACAACCCGGCACAGCGGCCAGGTAGTTACCTCCGCCGGTTTACCGAACAGTCCGGTTCGGAAACGCCGTTCAGAGGTCTCTAATTTGCTTGTCAGTGCTTGTCCTAAAGCGGGCTGCTTTCGTCAACCTCTTAATCCATCTGACTCCGATTACCAGGTTACTTCCCACTCATCCTCTGGCGAGTCATCGGCTACTCAGCTGCCACCGCTCAAAACGGTGCTCGGGTAAGCTATACTTATCATAATATTTGCAGCACATCGCCTTGGAACATATGTTGTATTTGATTTTGTTATTCCTTTCAGGGCCAAGCCTAGGCCAAGCAAGAAGGCTCGCCTGGACAAAGCGGCCGAAGAGGATGCCGTCCTTGAACCGGGCAAAACACCAGATCTTGAAGCGGCTATTCCTGAGGATATACCCAATGATCCACCGCAGCAAGACGACGATCTTATTGCTGAAGAGAGACCTATTGATACCTCAAATCCTGTCAATCAGCCCACAAGCTCCATCCGGATTGAGAAATCCACCGGTCCAACAAAGCCTACTGACAAGCCAACAGCCCCAGTGCAAACCGGCGATACCAAGGATGATGAGGTTGTCATTACTGGCACTGGCCATACAGAGCCAAGCAATCCTGTCGCTTTGTCCAAACATTCTGCCAAGGAAGAATTTGCTGCCTTTGGCAAAGGCAAGTGGAATGCTGATCTGGCGACTTACGCTGCTCTGAACGCCCAAGATATCCATTCCGGCTACCTGAACCGGCTGTATACCAGTCGTGACTATGAAGCCGGTCTGGTTAATATGATGAAAGATAAATATGAGGTAACTTCCATATGCTCTTTCCTGCTTGTCTATTTCAATTCTTGTTGACGCTCCTAGCCCCCGAGGGCCGGTTTGTAATCTTCTTTCAAACCGGGACTGACTAATATAAATCTTAATGCTTTGAAATTCGCTGATGTAGTCCCCAAGGGCCGGTTCAACTTAGCGTAGTTAAACCGGGACTTTAAGTAATTGAGATCGCCGCATCAGAATATATACGAGCAAATAGCCATTAGCCCCCAAGTGCCAAGTTGAATACTTGTATTGATCTTGGGACTTTGTAAGCAATTGAAAGATGAAGATCAAATATGCATTAGCCCCCAAGTGCCAAGTGCATAACTTGTTATGTGGTTGGTACTTCAATCCTTGTACCGTTTTGCTGAATCATATAACTGTCTGCATGCAGGCTGAGCTGAAGACGAAAGAAAGCCAAGTCGCCGATCTCCAAGATAATCTGAAATCCCAACAAGCTGAAACCTCCAAAGCAAAAGAGGAATTAACCAGCGCTTTAAGCGCCATGGAACAGCTTAAGGAGAACTTCAAGAAGAAGCGGGCGGATTGGGCCACTGAAAAATCCGCTTTAATCAAACGAGCAGAAGATGCCGAGGCTGCACTAAAACCGGTGGCGGATGAACTGACCAGCATAAAGCGGCACGTGCATGCCATGACCACTGCTATCTTTGGTAAGCCGGTTTGACTTCTGAACTGATTCTGCCGTCTTACAGAGCTGCCGGTTTGTTAACCCTTTATGATATTTCAGGGACACGCATTGGTCACTTGGGGTCAGATGTGCGGAAAAAATTGAAAGCCGCCTATACGTTGGTCGAACAACTGTACACTGGTGCACAGCGGATCATCTGTACTGCATCCCACAACAAGCCGGCGCCCACCTTGATTCAGGACACTCTGATGAAACTGTCGGTGCTTCCTGCCCGGGTTGAAGAGCTGAAGAAATCTGCTGCTCGAACCGGTGCGATCAATGCCTTAATCCGGGCAAAAGCTTGGGTGCCGGATTTTGATCCTATTGAAGCGGCTCAGGGCTATCCCAGCTTGAAGGAAGACGGGTCAGAGTTTGGTGAAGCGGATCTGCGAGCAATAAACCGGGAGGTGCGTCCGCTAGCTTGTCAATTGGCTGAAGAAGCAGACTTGTCTCATTATCAAGCCCAATATGACAATCAAAACAAGCGAATAGCTGCACCAATTCATGAAGCGGAAAATCTTATCCCTCCAATCCGTAAGCATACTTACGCTCCCGATATTGACCCGTCGTTGCTGATCCATGATGAAGTTGTTTTTCAAGCATTAATGGGAATCGACTGGACAACTGTTGATTTCCAGCCGCTGGGTAGAGAAACTGAAGCTGAAGCGGCGCAGGATGACCCACAACCATCAGGCCAGGCTGGTGACCAAGCTTGAACCGGAAGCCGGTTTAAAACTGCTTCTCCTTTGCGAAAAACAATGATCTTATTGTGGGCACCGTGTTGCCTTGTAATAGGCTAGCTGATACTTTTGATGTTGATATGCCTTCGTGCATAATCGCTGCCACTTGCTCTTCCTTTGGGTGATGAACTTTCCAAAGTACTTTCTGCAATAAAAAATCTGCAAGTGCCACCGCGGTTGTATCGTTAGGCGGAATATGATGTCTGCATATATGAAATCAAAACATCCAAATTTTTTTAAGTATATGACCAAATTTTTGAGATACATAATACCTGCCATCGTTGAGCGTGAAGTTGGCTTGGCCAATCTTGAAGCGGAGTTTTATAAACCCACATTGTTGGAGGAAATAGCAGCTCCTATATATATATGATGCCGGTTTACCATGTAAACCGTGCCGGGTTATAATAAACACCGTGTTACTCCATAATAGGATGTTAACAAAAAAATCAAACCGGGCAAATAGTCGCCGGATTAAAATGGACCGTGTTCCGTCAATTGACAGTGTGAACCGGTTGAAAACTTTGTCGGTTTAAAAAACGCAATAAAAAGAAAGAAATATCTTTCAAAGAAAAGTGTGAAGCAAAGGCAATGACAAAACCGTTTGCAAAAAAAGGCTTATTTGAGCTGATCAGATGGCGTTACCATGGCCGAACACGACCAAGCTCCCGATAGGTGTAACTATGGTTCTAGTCAGCCAGGTCCCCAAATGAAACCGTGGCATTTATGCCGATCAAGTGGCATGGCAATGGTTCGGGTTCGACCAAGCCCCCAAGTGATTCTGTGGCCTTAGGCCGATCAAGAGGCATGACTGGTTCAGACGTGACCAAGTCCCCAAGTGATCTGGTGGCTCTCGCCTATCAAGAGGTATTGTATTGGTTCGGACACGACCAAACCCCCAAGTGATATAACATGATGCTTTTAAAAAGCTAACTCAAGGGGTAAACCGGAGGCCGCTTTAGAACAACTCCGTGTAACCACACATGATGTAAAAGAACAGATACCCCGCTTTAGCTGAGGTTCCGGTTTATTATATTTAATCATAATATATACATCGTCGTAATATGTACATAAGTAGAGCCAATGGCTCAGGTATAGTAAGGCCGAAGATGAGCTATGTTCCACGGCCTGTTGGTCTCCTCCTCTGATGTACGTGAGTCCTTATGCTCTCGAATATCGATCAGATAGTATGACCCGTTGTGCAGATTCTTGCTGACCACGAAAGGCCCCTCCCAAGGTGGGGATAGCTTATGCATATCAGTCTGATCTTGGATGAGCCGAAGCACCAAATCTCCTTCCTGAAAGGTTCTGGTTCTGACTCGGCGACTGTGATAACGACGAAGATCCTGTTGGTAAATCGCCGAGCGGGCAGCTGCTATGTCACGTTCTTCATCCAACAGGTCCAAAGCATCTTGCCATGCTGTCTCATTGTCCGCTTCAACATATGCCGCCACACGGGGTGAATCATGACGGATATCACTGGGGAGAACCGCCTCCGCTCCGTAAACCATGAAGAACGGTGTGTATCCTGTTGATCTGTTGGGTGTAGTATTGATGCTCCATAACACAGATGGTAACTCTTCTACCCAACAACCCGGTGTTCTCTGCAAAGGAACCATAAGTCGGGGCTTGATGCCTCTCAAGATCTCTTGATTAGCCCTTTCTGCTTGACCATTGGACTGTGGATGTGCCACCGATGAGACGTCGATCCGGATGTGCTCCCGTTCGCAGAACTCCTTCATGGCACCTTTGGACAAATTGGTACCATTATCTGTGATGATACTGTGTGGAAAGCCAAACCGGAAAATCACTTTTTTGATGAACTGAACCGACGTGGCCGCATCACACTTGCTAACAGGTTCTGCCTCCACCCACTTTGTAAACTTGTCAACCGCCACCAAGAGGTGGGTCTTCTTATCTTTGGACCTTTTGAAAGGCCCAACCATATCCAGCCCCGAAGTCGCAAACAGCCAAGTAATTGGAATCATTCTCAATTCTTGAGCCGGTACATGAGCACGTCTTGAAAACTTTTGGCAACCATCACATCGTCTGACCAGATCCTCCGCATCAGCATGAGCAGTTAACCAATAAAAGCAATGGCGAAACGCTTTAGCCACCAGAGATTTTGAACTGGCGTGGTGACCACAATCTCCTTCGTGGATCTCACGCAAAATTTCACGGCCTTCTTCAAGAGACACACAGCGTTGAAATGCTCCTGACACACTGCAATGATGCAACTCGCCGTTGATAATAGTCATGGACTTGGATCGCCGGATTATCTGTCGGGCTAGAGTCTCATCCTCCGGTAACTCACCCCGGTTCTTGTACGCCAGGTAAGGAAGCGTCCAATCCGGAATAACATGAAGAGCTTCCACCAATTGAGCCTTCGGATCCGGAATAGCCAAATCCGCTTCACCAGGGATCTTGACCGACGGGTTGTGTAGCACATCCAGAAAAACATTGGGCGGGACCGGTTTGCGCTGAGAGCCCAGCCGGCTTAAAGCGTCCGTCGCTTCATTCTTCCGTCGGTCCACGTGGTCCACCTGATATCCTTTAAAATGACATGCAACAATGTCCACCTCACGACGATACACTGCCATGAGTGGGTCCTTGGAGCCCCAAGTGCCAGACACTTGTTGAGCCACGAGGTCCGAGTCACCGAAGCACTTAACTCGACTTAGGTTCATCTCCTTAGCCATCCGAAGACCATGGAGCAAGGCTTCATACTCAGCTGCATTGTTAGTACAAGGAAACATTAAGCGGAGAACGTAACAAAACTTATCACCTCGTGGGGAAGTTAATATGACTCCAGCCCCCGAGCCTTCCAATTGCCTGGATCTGTCAAAATGGATGGTCCAATATGTGTGATCCGGCTTTTCCTCCGGTGCTTGCATTTCTGTCCAATCATTGATGAAATCAACCAGTGCTTGAGACTTCACCGCTGTCTGAGGCACATACTTCAATCCGTGCGGCCCAAGCTCTATAGCCCACTTGGCAATCCGGCCAGTCGCTTCCCGGTTCTGGATGATATCCCCCAAAGGAGCAGAACTGACCACCGTAATTGGGTGCCCTTGGAAATATTGCTTAAGCTTCCGGCTTGCCATAAAAACTCCGTACACCAGCTTCTGCCAATGCGGATACCTTTGCTTGGACTCAATAAGTACCTCGCTGATATAATAGACCGGACGTTGAACCGGATGCTCCTTACCTGCCTCCTTTCGCTCCACCACGATAGCCACGCTGACCGCATGAGCATTAGCAGCCACATATAGTAGTAACGGCTCCTTGTCAATGGGAGCGGCGAGCACAGGCGGATTGGCCAATTGCCGCTTTAAGTCCTCAAATGCTTCATCAGCAGCAGAACTCCAGACGAACTGATCCGTCTTCTTCAACATCTGATACAAAGGGATTGCCTTCTCACCAAGACGGCTAATAAACCGGCTTAACGCGGCAATCCGGCCTGCCAGGCATTAAACATCATTGATACACTTCGGTTTAGCCAAGGAGGTGCTGGCTGTGATTTTCTCCGGATTAGCCTCAATTCCCCTGTTGGACACCAGAAAACCCAATAACTTGCCCGCCGGTAGACCAAAGACACACTTGTCCGAATTAAGCATCATCTTGTATGTCCTCAGGTTATCAAAGGTTTCCTTCAAATCATCAATCAGAGTCTCCTTCTCCTTGGATTTGACCACGATATCATCCACTTAAGCATGTACATTACGGCCAATCTGCTTGTGAAGACAATTTTGCACACACCATTGATAAGTTGCCTGGGCACTCTTGAGCCCAAAGGGCATAGACACATAGCAGAAGGCTCCAAAGGGAATTACGAATGTCGTCTTCTCCTGGTCCTTAACTGCCATTTTGATCTGATGATAGCCAGAATATGCATCCAAAAAACTTAAACGCTCACAACCCGCCGTAGCATCAATAATTTGATCAATACGGGGGAGGGCAAAAGGATCTGCTAGGCAAGCTTTATTAATATCTGTGTAATCCACACACATGCGCCAGGTGCCGTTTTTCTTAAGGACCAGTATCGGATTGGCAAGCCACTCAGGGTGAAAAACTTCAACAATAAAGCCAGCTGCTAAGAGCCTGGCTACCTCTTCTCCAATCGCCTTGCGTCTTTCTTTGTTACACCGGCGGAGGAACTGTTTCACCGGTTTGTATTTAGGATCCACATTAAGGGTGTGCTCAGCGAGTTGCCTCGGTACACCTGGCATGTCAGAGGGCTTCCATGCAGAAATGTCCCGATTCTCACGGATGAACTCGATGAGCGCGCTTTCCTATTTCGGATCCAAGTTGGCACTGATGCTGAACTGCTTGGACGAATCACCAGGTACAAAGTCAACAAGCTTAGTTTCTGCTGGCGATTTGAACTTCAGGGCCGGATCATGCTCCGTAGTTGGCTTCTTTAATGGAGTCATGTCCGCCGGATCAACATTGTCCTTATAATACTTCAGCTCCTCGGTGGCACAAACCGACTCTGCATAGGCCGCATCTCCTTCCTCGCACTCCAAAGCAATTTTGTGGCTTCCGTGAACCGTTATTGTCCCCTTGTGACCCGGCATCTTGAGCTGCAAATACACATAACAGGGTCGTGCCATAAACTTGGCGTAGGTCGGTCGCCCAAACAGGGCGTGATATGGACTTTGGATTTTCACCACTTCAAATGTCAATGTCTCCGACCTGGAATCATGATCATCTCCAAAGGCCACTTCCAGAGCTATCTTACCAACAGGATATGCTGACTTGCCAGGTACTACACCGTCGAACACCGTATTAGACGGTTTGAGATTTTTATCTGTTAGTCCCATACGACAGAAGGTCTCATAGTATAAAATATTAATGCTGCTCCCTCCATCCATGAGTACTTTGGTGAACTTGTAACCTCCCACCTGAGGTGCCACCACCAGAGCCAACTGACCCGGATTATCAACCTGGGGAGGGTGATCCTCTCTGCTCCATATGATCGGCTGCTCAGACCAGCGCAGATAACGGGGCACGGCCGGTTCCACAGAGTTAACTGCCCGCCTCCGAACCTTCCGGTCTCGCTTGTCCAAGCTAGTGGTGAAAACATGGTTCTGCCCACTATTCAACTGCTTTGGGTTGCTCTGGTAACCTGACTGTTGCTGCTGTTGGTTGTAACCACCCTGGTTGTTCTGACTATTTTGATCATTATGTCCGCCTGGATTACCATTAAATCCTGAACCAGAATTTCCTCCACCGTAACCCGGCCCGGACCCTGAGCCACCGCCGGAGCCGTGATCATACCGGAAAGCATTAGAATTCTTGAACTCCTCCATAATGAAGCAAGCCTTCCAAAGGTAGTTTGCTGGCGCCTCCTTCGTCCCATGTCTTGGACAGGGCTAGCTCAGTAGATAGTTTAGGCGGTCCGGGTTAGGGTTGGGTGCCCCATTGCGATTTTTCGGTTTACCCTTGCGTCGTTGGCCATTGTCCTGCGTTTTGGTATTAGCCACAAAGTCCATGTTACCATCCGCTTTACGCTTGCCTCCACCACCATTGCCTGCCCAGTGATGCTGCTGACCTTTGGAGTTTTTGTTCCTCTTTCCCTTCCCTGCCTTGTCATCATCAGATTCGGGATCCTTGCTACTATCAGAATCAGCATACTTTACCAAAGCAGCCATGAGGGTCCCCATGTCAGTGCAATGACGCTTCATCCATCCCAACTTCAGCTTTAGGGGCCCAAACCGGCAGTTACCTTCTAGGGTTAATACAGCGGTGTCAGCGTTGATGCGGTCTGATGAATGCAACACTTGTGAAACTCGGCGCACCCAATGAGTCGTCGATTCTCCTTCCTCCTGGACGCAGGCAGCTAAGTCCACTATCGACATAGGCTATTTACATGTATCCTTGAAATTGCTGATAAACCGGGCTCGTAATTGGGCCCATGAACTGATAGAATTAGCCGGCAAGCTTTTTAACCAAGTACGGGCCGTTCCTTCAAGCATCATGGTGAAGTATTTCGCACACGCCGCGTCATCCACATCAAGCATCTCCATGGCCATCTCATAGCTCTCCACCCATGTCTCTGGAGGTTGATCCGCCGTGTAATTTGGTACTTTGCACGGGCCTTTGAAATCCTTGGGCAGGCGCACATTGCGTAAAGCGGGGACAAGGCAAGGCACCCCCAAAGAACTAGAAGTAACACCAGGTTCGATCGAGATAGTTGGACGAACCGGCGTGAGCTGCCGAGCCTGATGTTGTGCGGCCAACTCGGCCTCCCTGAGCGCTCGGGCCCGGTCCATCACTTCCTAAGCGTTATCAGCACCACCCACCGGGTTGTTGCCACGGGGTGCTCCACGTCGTTCATTACTCGACACTGCCGGTTCATCCATATGTCTTCTATAGCTTCGGCTTGGACGGGGGTTGAGTGGATCCGGTCGCGGCTGTACGAGTATGCTTCCTGTTGGACCAAAGATGTCCTCAGAAGCTCCTTGACCTGTCGCGTCTCTACTGCCTGCGGCGAGTCACCTTCAATTCGAATGGCCTCCAGCCGTGCAGCAGCGGTGACGAGATTGTCCATTGGGTTGGAGTAGTGACCCGGAGGTGTTAAACTAGCCTGAGGTATAACGGTGTTTTGACGAGGCGGGTCCATCCGACGAGACTGAACCGGTGCACCGGTCCCAGGAGCTTCCGCCCGGTTTCCCTCCAGCGGATTACCGGCTCCTGCTCCCGGGGTGTTGAAAAGGTCTCTGGCCTCGAAAACCGGAGGCAAACGGGATCGGTACTTCCTCCTCATGACTTCATGTGACGCGCTCTGGTCCAGCATGAGCCTGTAGGCTTATGCGTCTAGAGTGGCCCGCTTTGCGGCCATCCTGGTGTCCTCAGCTGCCAGATCCGCCTTGGCCTGGGTGATCTGTTCCTTTACTTTTGCAATCTCCGCGTTGTGGACGTCCTGATCCGCCAGATTAGCTTCCGCCATAAGCACAGCCAATGCATCAAATAGCTCTGATAGAACTTGAGCCGGCAGGCGCACAGGACCTCCTGCCCTGGCAGCCGTCGCCGCTGCTGAACCGGAGGTTGTTGCCACAGCAGTCAAAGAATGAAGCGCTGCTTGTGTGCCGGCCATGAATATTCCGACTCGGTTGAGCAGATCAGAGGGGTAAGGAATATTGTCGCCATTAGAACAGCCCCCAATCCGGCCATCCTGTAGCTAATAAAGAGATTCGGTTTCCCCGGTCGATGACTCGCCATCGGAACAAACGACGGTCTCGCCGCGAGATTCTGATCCATCCTCATAACTTCCTCCATGAATAACTCCCACGAAAGCACGCTTCATGGTCGGTTTAACCCGGGCGGATCGCGCACGCTGAGCCGTCTCGACGAGGTTGGTGCAGATGTCCGGCTCAGGGCCCGGTTCACCGATCTTGCCAATGAAAACATGAATGCCACCAAAGGGGACCCGGTACCTGTACTCAACTGAGCCGGCCTCGGGGCCCCAGCCTGTGTCGTCGATGTAGAGCTTGCCGCGACGACTCTTAGTCATCCGGCCTACAGCATAGCCCTCGAGTCCTTCAAAGCGGCCCTCCAAGAACCTGAAACCATCGTGCGATCGCCCCACGGTGGGCGCCAACTGTCGTGGTTTTGTCACGGCAGATGTCCTAGAGAAAGGACTTAGTCGTGGAGCCATCGCGACGGGTTAGCTTGAAGGGGTTAAAGCGAACACATGGACGCAAGAGAGTTTATACTAGTTCGGCCCCTTTGATGAAGGTAAAAGCCTACGTCTAGTTGTGATGGAATTGATGGGGTTTCGATGACTAGGGAGCAAACAAGCTTCGCCTATGTCTCGAGTTGTTGTCTGTCGTCCTTGAACCGCCGTCGGGTCGTCCCCTTATATACACGGGTGACGCCCGTCGGTTCACAAAGTCCCAACACCGGTCCATATTCGTATTCGGGCTGGTCTCTCCTTATTCCTAACTTACAATACAAGTTTATATACAAATGCCGGTTTACAGCTACAAGTCTAAAACCGACCACGGGCCTTAGGCCCTCGTCTGTCTTCTTGGGCTTTAGCACTCTTAAACTACTGATGAAGTTGACCCGACCCATATAGGCCAGTTTACGCCCAGCAGTAATATCCCCAATAGACATGAGTACAAAAAATCTATTGCACAAGTCTCATAGCAATAATGAGCACCGAAGAAAGGTATCGGTGGGGGTACTATTTTCTTCGAAGATGCTTCTTACACTTCGTCTGTAATATAGCATAAGTTCCCTGAGCGTGCTTTGTCTGTTACAGCCTTATGGCCCGGTTGCCTGGTTAACGGAAACACTATTGATATTCTCGACAGGTGGAGTACATAACACTTTTCGGTCCTTGACCGAAGAGGGAGAAGCCGATGGTCGGTTAAGACGCGTTTAAAGTTCGGTTGAACAAAGATATGATATAAGTACTTCGGTACATACAATCATTATACATAAAATTCTTTTACCCAAGTCACTTGGGGGCTCTTAAAATTTATATGAGCTATTTTATAGTAAATGTGTTTTCTTCTTGGTCATTGCAAAGTCTTTTTCTATCGCTCCTTTTACGACGTGAGTGTGTGGTCAATAGCCAGATAACCCATTTTCTCTCTAGTGACCGCTCGAGTTTAGTTTGCTAAACTGGTCTAATGAGAAGCACTCCGCCTTCGGGATAGGAGGCTGCAGCCGTAGGCTGACCCGCTTGAAGTCTTGAGATCGGATGTGTAATATTAATGCACGACAGAAGCACAATTTTTTCCTTAATTTTCGGATTGGCACCGAACACTTGATCTTGTTCGGACGTCAAGTTTTTACTGACATTTTTTTGGTTTTCCAAGCTTATGGCACTTTTAAACTATTTGTGTATTTCCAGCACAAGTCTCACAGTGCAATGTCGGACACCTTTATAGATTCGGCAAAAACATTCTCGGATCTCACTATATATGCATTGGTTTCGAATTGTGTCTTCGATCAATAGTTGGGCTGCCCGGCTCCTGCGCTTGCCTCCTACGTTCCGCTTTGTTCGGCTAGGTGTGCAAAGGGGAACCACTGCGATTGTGCTTCCAGCTCACATGGTTAAGCACCTTAGTGGAGAAAGCCAAAAACTGACTGTCACAATAAGCGTAAACTGGTCAGCAATCCGATGACGGTGTTAAATGACTGGCCATTCATAACATTGGCCAAAGTGTTTACGGCTTGACCTCGACTGTCATCGAACACTACCGGGGGCTAGTAACTGGCCTCCCAAACTAAATCCTCAATATTTTGCTCTTACATTAGAGCTGAGGTTTCATGATCATGCTCAGCATGACAACCCAAAGAAAGGAACCGATAGCGGGATTATTTTCTTTGGAAGGCATTTATTATGTTAAACAGTGATATAACATATCTCTCTGCGTACCTTTGTTTATAAAACCGTATGGCCAGATTGCCTTGTTTGTCGTAAATCTTTGCCCTCACAAAGGCTTTATAAAGTAGGACAAACACTCCTCAGCTACTGGCCGAGGAGGTGGAAGCCGATGGTCGGTCAACAAAGTTTTGTACAATGCGGATCCGAGCATTAATGATGTAAAGTACTTGGATACATAGAATCATTACACATAATTTGTGATTTTACTCTGGATATCGATCCTTAATTCGGTCACCCATGCCCGCATTAAGGCTCGGGGGCTACTGGGCTTCAGGCTTATCACTTACTAATTTTAACGGGGCGTATCGATCCCCTGATCTGGTGTTGCCACCCGACCAGTGTCTCGGGGGCTACTGCATTGGCAATCCAGTGTAGAAAATTTAAGTGCAATATAGTTTTTGAGGAGATTATGATCCTCAGGTTGGTTGGCCGCACCCAACCTGAGTCTCGAGGACTCTGCACACCGCTTTTTGTGTCCTGAAGTATTCTGCTGAGCTAGGAGTTGATCCTCAGACCGATTTTGCAAATCAACCTGAGTCTCAGCGGCTACTGGGATCAGCGGTCTTATGTCATCCTTCAGGTGCATCTCGGGTTTTAGACCGATACACACCTTGAGGGCTACTAGTTATATATCTCGGCAGAGAATAAATTGCAGAAATCAAAAATATTGACAAAAAATTGGCCCACAGTCGGGGTGGTGCACCACCTCGGAAGCATTCTGGCATAAAGCTCGGGCGCTAGTGGCTGGCTCCATAGAGGGCATTTCCAGCATTAAGCTCGGCTAAACTCCTTCAACTCTTTTGAACCAAGATGATCTATGACATCTTGGATATAGTCCGGCATTGGAGCTTGGACACAGTCCGGCGTTGGAGCTCAGATACATTTCGGCGTTAGAGCTCGGAAGCAGTCCGACATTGGTGCTCGGCTGCAAAAGATACCTCGAATACAGTCTGGCGTTAGAGCTCGGACGCAAGAGGACACTGCCTCCCAGGAACAACTTCAAACCCGAGGTGTGGCATAAAAATAACAAGGCATTTATAAAGGCCGGAAACTTAAAGGGGCTCCTCGGATACCTGACATGTAAACTCGTCGAATGCATTTCGGCGATCCTCAAGATCGAAGATGGGAAGATTTGTTGAACGAGTTTCCAAGACTGACAACCGAAGATGAAGAACAGTTCGGAAGAATCAAGGAGCGTCTCTAACTTGAAGACCGATTCAGGGGGCTACTGACGGTGTCCTGGACTAGGGGGTACTCACCATGTCATATCCCGATCTGTTAGATTGGGCCGAGGACCCCCATGGCCGTATACTCATGGGCCAGTTCAGATAGCTACCGCATACATGGAAGATTCTACAAGACTTGGTGATCAAGACAAGGACTCCTCCCCACCGGCGTATTCGGCTAGGACTCTTGTTATCCTAGGCCTCTGGTGCATTATATAAACCGAGGCCAGGCTAGTCGATAGATCATATACAACAATCATACCATAGGCTAGCTTCTAGGGTTTAGCCTCTCCGATCTCGTGGTAGATCAACTCTTGTAATACTCATATCATCAAGAATAAATCGAGCAGGACGTAGGGTTTTACCTCCATCAAGAGGGCCCGAACCTGGGTAAAACATCTTGTCCCCTGCCTCCTGTTACCATCCGCCTTAGACGCACAGTTCGGGACCCCCTACCCGAGATCCGCCGGTTTTGACACCAACAAGAAGGGTCTACCAAATATAATGGGGCAAAAGCTATGTTGTGGGGAACCAAGAATAAGAAAATCAGCAGGATATTTAGTTTTCCCACACAAGACTTCAACATCTCTAACAATTCCCATTGGTGAAATAGTATATCTATTGGCGAGTTTAATTATGACATCAATATCTTCTATTTCAGCAGGTGCAATCTCATGCATAATTTCTTTGTATAAGGAATGAGGTATTGAGCTAGCACTAGCACCCATATCACATAAGCCATGATAACAATGATCTCCTATTTTAACAGAAATAACAGGCATGCCTACCATAGGTCTAGGTTTATCTTTGGCACATGGTTTAGCAATTCTAGCAGTTTCATCACAGAAATAAATAACATGCCCATCAATATTATCAGACAGGAGATCTTTAACAATAGCAATATTAGGTTCAACTTTAACTTGCTCAGGAGGTGTATATGTTTTAATATTGCTTTTACAAACTACAGTTGAAGCTTTAGCATGATCCTTTATCCTAACAGGGAAAGGTGGTTTCTCAACATAAGAAGTAGGAACAATAGGATCATTATAAGTGATAGTCTTTTCTTCAACTTTAATAGGTGCAGCTACTTTTACTTCTATGGGAGGATGATATTTAAACCACTTCTCCTTGGGGAGATCAACATAGGCAGCAAAAGATTCACAGAAAGAAGCTACTATCTCAGAGTCAAGTCCATATTTAGTGCTAAATTTACGAAAAATATCGGTATGCATAAAAGATTTAACACAATCAAAACTAGATGTCATACCTGACTCCTTACCATTGTCGAGGTCCCACTCTTCAGAGTTGCATTTAATTCTTTCGAATAAATCCCATTTGAATTCAATAGTCTTCATGATAAAAGAGCCAGCACAAGAAGTATCAAGCATGGTGCGATTGTTACCAGAAAGCCGAGCATAAAATTTTTGAATAATCATTTCTCTTGAGAGCTCATGATTGGGGCATGAATATAACATTGATTTAAGCCTCCCCCAAGCTTGAGCGATGCTTTCTCTTTCACGAGGCCAAAAATTATATATATAATTGCGATCACGATGAACAAGGTGCATAGGATAAAACTTCTGATGAAATTCCAATTTCAATCGTTTGTAATTCCAAGACCTCATATCATCACATAGCCTATACCATGTCGATGCATCTCCCCTCAAAGATAAAGGGAAGACCTTCTTCTTAACAACATCTCCGGGTACACCTGCAAGCTTAAATAATCCACAAACTTCATCCACATATATCAGATGTTCATCAGGATGTTTTGTTCCATCTCCTAAAAAAGGATTAGCTAGCAGTTTTTCTATCATACCCGCAGGAACTTCAAAGCAAGCATTTTCATTTTCATTTTCAGTAGGTTCACTAGGTTGAGGAGCAACTCTTTGCTCTACTGATCGGGATGAAGATACCCCGAACAAGCCCCTCAGAGGATTACTTTCCATGGTGACAAGTGACAGTAAATTTCAGCACACTATATAAATTTTTCCTTACCAAATTCCACCTACCAAAGGCGCTTCACTCCCCGGCAATGGCGCCAGAAAAGAGTCTTGATGACCCACAAGTATAGGGGATCTATCGTAGTCCTTTCGATAAGTAAGAGTGTCGAACCCAACGAGGAGCAGAAGGAAATGATAAGCGGTTTCCAGCAAGGTATTCTATGCAAGTACTGAAATAAGTGGTAACAGCTAGTTTTGTGATAAGATAATTTGTAACGAGCAACAAGTAACGAAAGTAAATAAAGTGCAGCAAGGTGGCCCAATCCTTTTGTAGCAAAGGACAAGCCTGGACAAACTCTTATATGATGTAAAGTGCTCCCGAGGACACATGGGAATATCGTCAAGCTAGTTTTCATCACGTTCATATGATTCGCGTTTGGTACTTTGATAATTTGGTATGTGGGTGGACCGGTGCTTGGGTGCTGCCCTTACTTGGACAAGCATCCAACTTATGATTAACCTCTATTGCAAGCATCCGCAACTACAACAAAAGTATTAAGGTAAACTTAACCATAGCATGAAACATATGGATCCAAATCAGCCCCTTACGAAGCAACGCATAAACTAGGGTTTAAGCTTCTGTCACTCTAGCAACCCATCATCTACTTATTACTTCCCAATGCCTCCTCTAGGCCCAAACAATGGTGAAATGTCATGTAGTCGACATTCACATAACACCACTAGAGGAGAGATAACATACATCTCATCAAAATATCGAACGAATACCAAATTCACATTACTACTAATAGCAAGACTTCTCCCATGTCCTCAGGAACAAAAGTAACTACTCACAAAGCATAAACATGTTCATAATCAGAGGGGTATTAATATGCATATAGGATCTGAACATATGATCTTCCACCAATTGAACCAACTAGCATCAACTACAAGGAGTAATTAACACTACTAGCAACCTACTAGCACCAATCCCGGACTTGGAGAAAAGAATTGGATACAAGAGATGAACTAGGGTTTTGAGATGAGATCGTGCTGATGAAGATGTTGATGGAGATTGCCCTCTCCCGATGAGAGGAGCATTGGTGATGACGATGGCGATGATTTCCCCCTCCGGGAGGGAAGTTTCCCCGGCAGAACAGCTCCGTCGGAGCCCTAGATTGGTTCCGCCAAGGTTTTGCCTCGTGGCGGCGGAGTTTCGTCCGAGAAGATGGCTTATGATTTTTTTCCCATCGAAAGACTCCATATAGCATAAGATGACCACCGGAGGGCCACCAGGGGGCCCACGAGGTAGGGGGCGCACCCCCCACCCTTGTGGGCAAGGTGTGGCCCCCCTGGTGAAGTTCTTGCTCTTAGTATTTTTTATATATTTGGAAAACATCTTCCGTGAAGTTTCAGGACTTTTGGAGCTGTGCAGAATAGGTCTCTAATATTTGCTCCTTTTCCATCCCAGAATCCCAGCTGTCGGCATTCTCCCTCTTTATGTAAATCTTGTAAAATAAGAGAGAATAGGCATAAGTATTGTGACATAATGTGTAATAACAGCCCATAATGCAATAAATATTGATATAAAAGCATGATGCAAAATGGACGTATCATTGGTGCTTTCATTGAGAGTTCCACTATGTCGTCACCATAAGGCTCGATGGCCCCTTCGATCATCGGTAACGATGCGGTCCAGGGTGAGGTTTTCCTCCCCGTACAGATCTTCGTATTCGGCGGCTTCGCACTATGGGCCAATTCGCTTGGCCATCTGGAGCAGATCGAGAGCTACGCCCCTGGCCATCAGGTCAGGTTCAGAAACTTAAACTACACTGCCGACATCCACAGAGACTTGATCTTCGATGGATTCGAGCCCATGTCAGGTGCGTCGCACAATCACGACGAGCATGACATAACTCTCCTGTCGGACAGTGTTCCGGGGATCGCATCTGCAACTACTCCGGCCTTCAATCCGGAGCAAATTGCACCATCCGAGGACGGAGGGATAGACCCCTCCACGGAGGCCACACTCTCAGTGACGATGGAGCCAGATACTGACTTCACCCCTTACAAGAGCCATGTCACCGAACCACTGGATTCGTCTCCGGCCACGGACTCCGAGCCGCCTGCATCCATGCCTATCGAATCTGACTGGGCGCCGATCATGGAGTTCACCTCCGCGGATATCTTTCAGCACTCGCCTTTTGGCGATTTGCTAAATTCATTAAGGTCTCTCTCCTTGTCAGGAGAACCTTGGCCGAGCTATGTCCGGCTGGAATGGGATGCGGACGACGAAGAAATTCGCTGCCCACCCACCACCCACTTAGTAGCCACTGTCGATGATTTAACCGACATGCTCTACTTCGACTCCGAAGACATCGACGGTATGGACGACGATGCGGGAGACGAACAGGAACCACCGCCCATAGGGCGCTGGACAGCCACTTCACCACATGACATATACATGGTGGATACACCCAAAGAAAACGATGACGAGGAATGGGAGGAGACAGTGGAGGATGATCCCTCCAAGAAGCAAACAAAGCGTCGGCGTAGGCGCTGCTCCAAATCCCGCCTTGACAAAAACAGCGATAACAGCGCAAGAGAAAATAACACTCCAGTCGACTCCAGAGGAAACGACGGCCACATTGCCCCAGCGGCAGAGCACGATGAAGCTGCAAACGGAGAACATAGTACGGATCCGACGTTCGAACACGATAATGCCGATGATAAACCTCATCAAACCCCCTCTGGGGAGAAAACAGTCTGGACGAAGATGCACACATCATCCCGAAAATGAACTTGGAGCAAGAGAACCTCTGCAGAAGGATTATTGCCACAGCGAGGAGTCTGAAGAAGCAGAAGCAAAGGCTTAAGGCCGAACAAAATACGCTCAACAACAGGTGGAACAAAGTGCTCGACAATGAAGAAAAGTATGGTGGAGGTTACCACACAAAGAGCTATCCAAAGTGCAAACTATTACCCGAATTCGACGATGAGGCCTTAGACCCCATACAGCCAAAAAATAAAATGGCCAACCGGCCGGATCAACCACCTTGTGACCGCGATAGAGCGGCTAACGAGGTCGCACATAAGTCAACACACAATCTACGTGAGGACTTGCGCCAAAAAACCAGTATGACCAGATCCATCTATGGATCTAGGAAGCGTGCTCCGGCACAAAATCAAAACCGAATACTACAACCGTCTGAATGCCATGATACATCCAAATACAGGGGTGCCGCACACCCCTATGTTTCACCGATGAGGTGCTGGACCACGAATTCCCAGAAGGATTCAAACCAGTGAACATAGAAGCGTACGACGGGACCACATACCCTGGGGTCTGGATTGAGGACTTTATCCTCCACATCCACATGGCTTGTGGAGACGATCTCCATGCCATCAAGTACTTACCCCTCAAGCTTAAAGGACCAGCTCGGCACTAGCTGAAGAGCCTCCCCGAAAACTCAATTGGAAGTTGGGAGGAGCTCGAGGATGCTTTTCGGGCTAATTTTCAAGGGACCTATGTCCGACCTCCGGATGCAGATGATTTAATTCATATAATTCAATAGCCCAGAGAGTCAGCTCGAAAGCTTTGGAACAGGTTTCTCACTAAGAAGAACCAAATCGTCGATTGTCCGGACGCCAAAGCCTTAGCAGCTTTCAAGCACAGCGTCCGAGACGAATGGCTCGCCAGACACCTCGGCCAAGAAAAACCAAGAACAATGGCAGCCCTGACAAGCCTCATGACCCGCTTTTGCGCGGGCGAGGATAGCGGGTTAGCCCGCAGTAGAACCAACGACCCAAGCACATCCGAAGTCAGGGATGGCAATGGAAAACCACGATGCAGTAAAAACAAGCATCGAAATAAAGAAGACAGCCCAGATAATACGGCGGTCAACGCCGGATTCAGGGGCTCTCGGCCAGGTCAGCGGAAAAAGCCTTTCAAAGGCAGCAGAGATGGACCATCTGGCCTAAACAGGATTCTTGACAAACTATGTTAGATTCATGGCACCCCCGATAAACCTGCAAATCACACCCACAGAGAATGTTGGGTCTTCAAGCAGGCCGGTAAGCTAAACGTCGAACACAAGGGGGGGAGACACCAAGCGAAGACGAGGACGAACCTCGCCAGTAAAGCACTGGAGGACAGAAAAAATTCCCATCAGAGGTAAAAACAGTAAACATGATCCATGTGACGAAGAGGAGAAGCAAACATGCACTCCGAGACAGACGCGCCATAGAGCCCGTCACCCCTAGGTTCAACCCCTGGTTGGCCTGCCGATCACTTTTGATCATGGGGATCATGCGACAAGCATCCGTCATGAAGGATTGGCTGCCTTGGCGTTAGACCCAATAATAAATGGATACCATCTCACATGAGTCCTTATGGACGGCGGAAGTGGTCTAAATCTGATATATCAGGACATAGTCCGCAAAATGGGGATAGATCCGACAAAAATAAGCCACAGTAATACTACCTTCAAAGGAGTAATACCAGGCCCAGAGGCCCGCTGTACGGGCTCTTTATTACTAGAGGTTGTATTCGGTTCTCTCGACAACTTCCGAAGTGAAAAGTTAACTTTCTACATCGCTCCATTCCGAAGTGGCTATAAAGCACTGCTCGGAAGAGCAGCTTTTGCTCGTTTTAATGCAGTACCGCATTATGCTTCTCTCAAGCTTAAGATGCCCGGTCCACGTGGCACCATCACAGTTAGTGGAAATATTGAGTGTTCTCTACACGCGGAAGAATGTGCAGCGGCCTTAACAGCCGAGCACTAGACGGCCTCACCAACCAGAATAAATGACAGGTCGTCAAGACCACGGACACGGTTAGACAAGTCCGGCGCGTCACTACATATACATGAGATTGGTTTGATGGTTAAACCCTCATCGATGGTACCAGGGGCTTCCCGCGTGTAATCAGGGCTAGTTCGGCTCAACTTGACTTACCTTGAATTTTAATAGTTTATTGATAATAACCAATTTCCTGGCACGGCAACTTTCACCTAAGTTCTTCTCTTTTACAGATGACAATTGTGCTATACCCGTCCAGGACACGGCACAACAGAGACACAGGCGCAGACGTGCAGTAGGGACCCGCTCAAAGGTTTCTTTTCAGATTAAGACCTTGTGTAAACCTTTTTTACTGTCTCTTGTTATTCACATCCTCCGGATACTCAATACAACCGAGAAGGATACTGACGTTCTTGGCATGTGGCCACGTCAGGATATTGCACGTACCTGGACAATCGGGGTTTATTATTAAGGGCATTGTTCAGCCCGGCATATGTTATAAAGACCGAATACCTTAGGGAGTGTTCGACGTCGCGAGTTTGGCCTTATATGCATCAGCTCCGAATCATGTCTTTGGTCAAATGTTGGGTTTGCCCGGCTCCCGTGTTTTGCTACCTTACATTCCGCTCTATCGGCTAAGGCGGCACCAGGAAAACTACTGCGATTGTGCCCTGGTTCATCCGGATGAGCACCTCAATAGAGAAAGCCGAAAACTGACTGTCATGATAAAGCGCGAGACTGGTCAACCACTCGATGACTTAGCGGAATCTTCGGGATTCCTCCACATTAATGAAGGGCCGTTTCCCAGTCATGTACGTACGCGCCCCGTATTCAGACGAGCGCGGAAGTACCAGGGGCTATATAGTAGTCCCACCGTCAAACTCCTATGGCTAAGTGAAAGTGTTAAAGCAACATAGTCTGATTGCCTCGTTCGCTGCGCTACCACCTCCTTCATGGACCAAGACGTTGGATCAAGTGTGAATACGCGTTTTTTGCGAACACCCTTGCATTATATGTGTGGGGGCTGAAGCCGACGACTGCAATCTTTCAGGTTATATACATATATACATAAACGGCCGCACAGGAGGCATCATAATACTTTCAGGAAAATGTATAAACACAGCCTTCATAATTCAATAAAATATTGTTTTTACAATAGGAATACATGTCACTAGAACATAATATTCTTCGAGCACTGCGCCTCTATCAAACGAGTGCCGTCAACGACCTCTTCAAAGTAGTGCTCGGCAGTTACTTGACCCAGGGCCGAACCCTGTGTTGCAATAGTGGTGGCCTCCATCTCTGCCCAGTATGTCTTGACATGGGCAAGTGACATCCGCGCACCCTCTATGCATGTCGACCTCTTCATAGCGTCGATATGCGGCACAACACCAAGGAATTGTTGCACTAAACTAAAGTAACTATTCGGCCTTGGCCCTTCCGGCCACAGATGATCCACAACAGACCTCGTGGCAAGTCCGGACAACCTATGGAGCTCGGCCCACTCGGCCTTTCGCTCATTCAACGGCAGCAGACGCACTGGAGCATGGTACTGTGACCAGAACAGCTTTTCCACTTCACGATCTTTTTGATCCTTGAAGAACTCAGCCGCATCAGCAACACTGGCTGCCAAATCCATGTATGCGTCTGCATAACTCCATAGTTGATCAAGAGGAGCATACTCCGGATCTCTGAACTTAGTCTGCAACAAAAAGGGCTTCCCAGCCGCTATATCTGTAGCTTGACGTAGCTCCTCCTTCGTCGCTCTGATTTTGGAGCAGGCTTCCTTGGCTGCCACCATGGCCTTCTCCAGGTCCGTCGCCTTCGCTCGGCTTTCTTTTTCAACCAGCTGGTAACGGTCAGCGGCATCTTTCAACTCAACGGCCATCTTTGTTATTCTTTCCTTGCTCTGGCAATGCGCGGCCTGTTCGGCCCTCAGCTATTCGACCGCCTTTAGAGCGGCCGCATCGCTGTTCTTTGCTTGTTCCTTGGCTCGGGCAAGTTCCGCCCGAAGAGTCTCCACGGTGGCAGCTCCATCTGCAGTCACAACATATTAAAGATACTAGCATCCTGCTCCTCTTACTATGTGTTCATCACCAGAGAAATCACTTACCATGTGCCTCGTCAAGCCGCTTGTTGACAAGCACGATGTCGGTATCTGCCGCATCAAGTTGTCGCTTTAGCTCGGCAAACTCATCAGCCCGGCTAGCCACCGGACCTTCAGCCACCTTCACATAAAGGTGGTCTAGTCATTACCTGGGACTATGATCCTCTGTTTGCTGCCGTTTTCGATGGCAACCAGAGTCTCAGGGGATACTATCTGCATAGGGCAGACCTAACGTGTGCGGTACTATCAAAAACATACACTATTTCACGTACCTCAAAGCCTTTCAGCAGACTCATAAAAGCTTCATGCAACCGGCTTTCGGCGGATGAAATCCTTTCAATTACCATACCCATTAGCGTACGATGCGCTTCTGAGATGGCCGCTTGCTCCAGAAGATCCTTCAGAGCATTCGATCACACACTGTATGGTTCCGAACTCTTTCTATTGCTCTCTTTAGGAGCCGAATATTGAGGACTTTGGGTGGCCAAAGGATTACCCTCTGGCCTTGGCGGATCAGGAGAAACCCTCTGCGATGACACTTCAGGGTCGCCTGCCTCATGAGGCGGGGTGGCAGGGGGAGGTGTTTCACTCTCCATCATCTCCGAAAGAAGATCCCCCGAAGACGAACTCTGTCGAGAAGGGCTATGATCCAAACTGCAAGACATATGCTTCGGTTATTATCTTCAGAAGTAATGTAAGATATTTTTACTATTAAGTACATTTTGTTTACTTACAGCTCGGTAGAGGGCTGATCCCCTGGCGGACACTGTGCGGCAAGAATACCCTTCAAGGCAGGACCCTCTGGCGGAGATTTCTTCCCCCGTTTGGAAACCTTTGTTTCCGGGTCTTTCGAGGTGGTCCTCTTCCTTCCTTGGGGAGAGGGAATTTCAGATTCTTCTCCCTGGCTATCCTCCTTCGCAGAGGTGCTAACTCCCCCGGTTTGGATGAATAGTGAGTGAGGCCCGCTTTCAGCCTCTTTGTCCCCCATTTATCTTCCTTTGAGGGCGCCTGATAAGGCGTCGCCTCGAGCATTCTGTCTAGTACTGGATTGGCCAAGCCTTCAGGAAGGGAGGACGAACACCGGATCATCTTCGCCTTTGTTATCCAGTCCTGGTCAAAGAGCGACTTTTCATAATGATGTTATGATAAATGGAAAGACATCGTGTTTGGCCATGGGATTACTTACTTGGGTATCGGGGCGATTACAGCTCAGACCCGCATTCTCGGTGGTGTCCGGACACTCTATTTGGGGTCCGAAGAACAATTTGTACATCTCTTCGAGCACCATGCCGAGGAAGTGCTAAATAGTTCACGGTCCTTCCGGGTTGAATTCCC
The DNA here is from genome assembly GCF_018294505.1 of Triticum aestivum. NCBI lineage: Eukaryota > Viridiplantae > Streptophyta > Magnoliopsida > Poales > Poaceae > Triticum > Triticum aestivum. The sequence continues at coordinate 130,231,850 of NC_057797.1, read as the reverse complement.
ACATATGGAGGGGTCGACGTTTGCAAGGCTGGACTCGACGAACTAGCATGACTTGCATTACCATGACCAGGCTGACATCTCTCTCAAGGAGATCTCGGATGCGACTCTGCAATATCGGCACATCATTTACTGGCCCCCAGTTCAGCCCCTTGTTGATCCATGATGTTAGTTATGGTGGGGGGCTGAGTGAAAGGCAGGGCGGCTACCCACATGGAACTCTGGGGAGCTATGATATAGAACCACTCCCGCTGCCACAAACTGGACACCTCCGGGAAGGAACCCTCTGGCCATGGAGCCTCAGCGCTTTTGCTTATTACGGCACCTCCGCACTCTGCGTGCCGCCCCTCGATCATCTTTGGCTTCACATTGAAGGTCTTGAGCCACAGGACGAAGTGCGGGGTAATGCGGAGGAAGGCCTCACACACGACGATGAACGACGAGATGTGAAGGAGGGAATCCGGGGCCAGATCATGGAAATCCAGTCCATAATAGAACATGAGCCCCCTAACAAAGGGATCCAGAGCGAGGCCCAGCTCTCGGAGGAAGTGAGAGATGAACACAACACTCTCGTTGGGTTCAGGAGTAAGGATGACCTGCCCTCGGGCAGGCAGCCTGTGCGAGATTTCGGCGGTCAGATACCTGGCCTCTCTCAGCTTCTTGATGTCTTCCTCTGTGACAAAGGAAGGCATCCACTAACCTTGGAGGTTGGACCCGGACATGGTTGAAGGTCCTAAGCGCCTGACCTGAGCCTTGGGTGTTCGAACTCGAGGCGGGGGAAGGATTCGATTGAGCACGAGAGGGAAAAAGGACAGGCCTTGACCTCTTTATAAAGAGGATGAATATCAAGCGTCCTCCTCGTGGCCGTTTGGGACTTGCCTAAAATCGAGGAGTCACACTAACAGGCACGATTGGGTTACCCACGTCCGTATTGATGAGAATCCGTAATAAGGGGGACACTATCTTTGCTTTGACAAGACGTGTCAGGAAAACTGCCTCGCGATACGTGCAGTGCTGGTTGAGAAAAATGGTTCGAATAAAGACCGGGCCACAACATGATTTCATGCTGTCAAAACATGTCAGCAGATTAGATTTATGGAAATATTACTCTCTCTACGGTGATATGTGGAACTTGTTTTGCAAAGCCGGACACTATCCTTGTGTTCAAAATCTTCTATGGAGTATTCGAAGGAGGAACCCGCCTTGCAATGCCGAAGACAAAACTGCACGCCGGACTCATCGTCATTGAAGCCTGGTTCAGGGGCTACTGAGGGAGTCCTGGATTAGGGGGTCTCCGGACAGCCGGACTATATCCTTCGGCCGGGCTGCTGGACTATGAAGATACAAGATTAAAGACTTCGTCCCGTGTCCGGATGGGACTTTCCTTGGCGTGGAAGGCAAGCTTAGCGGTACAGATGTGTAGATCTCCTCCCTTGTAACCGACTCTGTGTAACCCTAGCCCTCTCCGGTGTCTATATAAACCAGAGGGTTTAGTCCATAGGACAAGATACAATCATACCATAGGCTAGCTTTTAGGGTTTAGCCTCTACGATCTCGTGGTAGATTGTAACACCCTCGATGCGGCTATATCTCCCATGTGTCGAAGCACGACTTAGAGGCATAAACGCATTGAAAGCAATGTCGCAAGTGAGGTAATCTTCACACAACCCATGTAATACATAAGGGAAAAAGATACATAGTTGGCTTACAATCGCCACTTCACACAAATACATGAATAAAGCATTACATCATCCAGATACAATCAAGGTCTGACTACGGAACCAAAATAAAATAAGACTACCCCAAATGCTACACAGATCCCCGATTGACCCCAACTGGGCACCACTACTGATCAACTAGAACGAAACCACACAAAGGACAAGATCTTCATCGAGCTCCTCCTTGAGCTCGGTTGTGTCACCTGCTCGATTCATCGGCACCTGCAAGCTGGTTTTGGAAGTATCTGTGAGTCACAGGGACTCAGGAATCTCACACCCTCGCGATCAAGACTATTTAAGCTTATAGGTAAGGCAGAGGTATGATGTGGAGCTGCAGCAAGCGACTAGCATATATGGTGGCTAAACATTTGCAAATGAGAGCGAGAAGAGAAGGCAAAAGCACGGTCGAGAATCTATGATCAAGAAGTGATCCTAGAACGACCTACGTCAAGCATAACTCCAACACCGTGTTCACTTCCCGGACTCCGACGAGAAGAGACCATCACGGTTACACATACGGTTGATGTATTTTAATTAAGATCAACTTCAGATTTTCTACAACCGAACATTAAAAAATTCCCATCTGCCCATAACCACGGGAACGGCTTTCGGAAGTTCAATACCATGTAGGGGTGTCCCAACTTAGCCCATCACAAGCTCTCACGGTCAACGAAAGATATTTCTTCTCCCAGGAAGACCCGATCAGGCTCGGAATCCCGGTTACAAGACTTTTCGTTAATGGTAAAACAAGACCAGCAAAGCCGCCCGAATGTGCCGACAAATACCGATAGGAGCTGCACATATCTTGTTCTCAGGGCACACTCAGATGAGACATCCTACGAGTAAAACCAAACCTCAAGTTTCCCCGAGGTGGCCCCGCAGTCTACTCGGTTTGGACCAACACTCAGAGGAGCACTGGCCCGAGGGGGTTAAAATAAAGATGACCCTTGGGCAGGCCTACCCAAGGGAAAGAAAAGGCTAGGTGGCAAATGGTAAAACCAATGTTGGGCCTTGCTGGAGGAGTTTTATTCAAGGCGAACTATCAAGGGGTTCCCATTATAACCCAACCGTGTAAGGAACACAAAATCCAGGAACATAACACCGATATGACGGAAACTAGGGCGTCAAGAGTGGAACAAAACACCAGGCATAAGGCCGAGCCTTCCACCCTTTACCAAGTATATAGATGCATTAATTAAATAAGAGATATTGTGATATCCCAACAAAATATCCATGTTCCAAACATGGAACAAGCTCCAATCTTCACCTGCAACTAACAACGCTATAAGAGGGGTTGAGCAAAGCGGTAACATAGCCAAACAACGGTTTGCTAGGACAAGGTGGGTTAGAGGCTTGGCTTAACAATATGGGAGGCATGATAAGCCAGTGGTAGGTATTGCAGCATAGGCATAGCAAAAGAGCGAGCAACTAGCAAGCAAAGATAGAAGTGATTTCGAGGGTATGGTCATCTTGCCTGAAATCCCGCAAGGAAGAAGAACGAGTCCATGAAGAAGACAAACGGACGTAGTCGAACGGGTCCTCACAAACGCAACGTTATCGGAACCAACCCGAAGAAGCAATACCGGAAAGAAGCACACAACAAAGTAAACAACCAACACACGAACATGGCATGATATGCGGGATGCGGTATGTGATGCATATGACTGATTTTGAAAGGAATGATTGAACCTGGCCTCAACTTGGAAATCCAAGAGTGCCACTGGAAAGAGGAGTTGATTTCGGTCGAAATCGATATAAAGATCACCGGAATCGGATGCACGGTTTGGAAATGGCAAGCAAAACAAATATGTCATCGGTGTGCGATAATCAGCAACTAGCCTTATAAATGCATCAAGATAAATATGCTACAGCACTCAAACATGACAACAAGATACATGGAAGGGATCCACTCATGAAGCTTGACAAAAGTTGAACACTGAGCTACGGCTAATACATCCATTAACAGGTTCAAACAAGCATGGCAAAAGAGCAAATGATAACAGGTTTCAGACTTAGTGAAATTAACACTAGTCTGGAATTTATCATCAGGAAGCAAACTTTAGAGCATGAAAACTACATGCTACAGGAACATATCTTGGCAAATCAAGGCATGGCATGAAGCTACTCAAAACACTTAACAAAAGTCCCTTAGTGACCTTGAGCCAAAATGGGTCAGAAAATACAATTGCAAGCATGTGAACATAGCAAAAACTTAAACAGATTCAGACTTAGTGAAAAACTAGAGCATGCAAAACAGATTAGCAAGTAGGCATGTTTACGAGCTTGATGCACTCACTACAGAGCATGGCATGACAAACTAAGCATACACCCATCAAGAAGACATGGCATGGAAGTTAGACATGGCAAGAACAACATCATAGCATGCACGGATCAATAGCAACAACCTCGGCAAAATCGCTAATCATGTCAATGATCTGCCAGGAACTTTTTATAGTAAAAGTAGAGCTTGATTGACTCTAGCTAGGGTGCTCCATAAATGCAAACAAAGACAGGGATGGATAGAGCACCACAATGTTAACAAAACATCCTTACTGATCATCCTCAAAAGAGGCACGGATCACTAGGAAACAACATGAACATATGGCATAACAACAAAATCAGGACAAGGACTTAGTGAAATTCTAAGTCCTGAAATCAGCATCAACGATTATGCTACTTTGCATGCTTGTGCTAGTCACCACAAAGATCACAAAAATACATGGCATACACCCCTGTAAAGATGGCATGGCATATAACAAAACACATGTAGAGTTCAGGGTCATAGCATGCACACATTAATCATGGCAAAAATGACAAAAGGCCATTTGCTGAAATAGATCTGACATAATCCTCACATAGCCCTCTTCCAACAGCATTTCGGGCATCAAGATGATCTTAAATGAAAATGATGCAATGAGATGAAATGATGAACTCGTCGAGGCGAACATTTTGATATGCTACATGCACGAATCGAAGCCACGGATGCAGAGTTATGATGCGAAGAAAAATGCCAAAAGTTACTGGGACTTGGCAGAAAAATGACCTTCTCAGAACTAGGGTTGCATGCGGTTCGAGGTTCGTCGGAATCCACGTCGGAGTTTTGCCGGAGACGAAGAAGGAGGAGGGCGTGGAGGAGGCCGGCGAGGGTGTGGTGGCCGGGCGGTGAGCTGAGGCGCGGCCGGCGAGGACGCGCGGTCACCGACGCGGGCGCACGTGGTGGCGGAGCGGCGAACCCGAGGCGGCGCGGCCAGCCGGCGAGGCGAGGCGGCGGCGATGCGCTCTGGGCGGCGGAGGCGGCGGGGAAGGAGGCGAGTGCGGGGCGGTGAGGCTTGGACCTTGGGCGGCAGCGGCTACCGAGCCAGGAGGCGGCGGATCTGGGCCCGCGCGGGCCCCGCCTGGGCTCCGCGGGCCGGCGGCGGGCGCGGGAGGAGAGAGAGGAGGCACGAGCAACACATGGCGGCGGCGGATTCGCTGGAGGAGGCGGCGGAGCTGAGGTGGCGTCCTCTAATTGGACGGAGTGAGGTGGCTGAGGGCGGAGGACATGTCCGTCGGTGGTAGGGAAGTGTCCGGCGGCGCGAGGGGAAAACAAATAGGGTTTCGTCTGTGCGAGAATTTTGGAGGGAGACACATATTTATAGATGGAGGGAGCTAGGAGACTCCAAATGAGGTGTGGTTTTCGGCCACGCGATCGTGATCGAACGACCGAGATGTTGGAGGAGGTTTAGGTGGGTTTTGGGCCACTTTGGAGGGGTGTTGGGCTGCAACACACACGAGGTCTTTTCGGTCCCTCGGTTAACCGTTGGAGTATCAAACGAAGTCCAAATGGCACGAAACTTTATAGACGGTCTACCGGTAGTAAACCAAGGCCGCATGACAAGTCTCGGTCCAATCCTAAAACGTTTAGCACCCGCATAGGAAAAGAGGTAGAAAGGGACAACGGATGACATAGGAGCGCCGGATTGCAAAACGGACAATGGGGAAAATGCTCGGATGCATGAAACGAACATGTATGCAAATGAAATGCACATGATGACATGATATGACATGCATGACATGCAAGCAATGACAAGGCAACAACAGCGAATAACTGGAGGACACCTGGCACATCGGTCTCGGGGCGTTACATAGATCAACTCTTGTAATACTCATATCATCAATATCAATCAAGCAGGACGTAGGGTATTACCTCCATCAAGAGGGCCCGAACCTAAGTAAACATCGTGTCCCCTGCCTCCTGTTACCATCCGCCTTAGACGCACAGTTCAGGACCCCCTACCCGAGATCCGCCGGTTTTGACACCGACAGGTGGCCGTGCTGCAGTATGCATACGACGCGATCATCTGTCTAGAGCTTGACATGGATAAAGCAATGAACCTTAAGATTCTGTTATACATGTTCGAGCTGATGTCTGGCCTGAAAGTGAACTTCCAGAAAAGTGAAATCTTGACTATTGGGGGGATGGTGATATCGATAAGGAGTATGTTGAGCTTTTCAATTGTGAGATTGGTCACTTTCCAATCAAATACCTAGGGATGCCTGTGAGTTTTTCCTCTTTGAAAGACTCGGTGTGGGAATTTATTGTTGATAACTACCTGAAGTACTTTGGGACCTGGATCGGGAATGCTACTTCTATAGGGGGCAGGCTGACCCTGCTCACTTCGGTGTTATCGCAACTGTCTCTGTACCACATGTCTATGTGGCTCATGAGCAAGACCTTCATTGAAAAACTGGACAAACATCATAGGAAATTCTTCGTTACTACCTTGTTAAATGGAAAAGGGTTTGTAGGTCGAAGAGTAAGGGGGCCTTGGGGTTAAAGACCTCAGGAAGCAGAACATTAGTCTCATGGTGAAGTGATGGTGGAAACTAGAAACCCAGAAAGGAGTGTGGCAAGACCCGGTGAGAGCTAGATGTCTGTCTAACAAGTCTGTTGCGACAATGACATCTAGATACTCAGACTCTCCATGTTGGAAAGCGCTTCTGAAAATAAAAGACTTATACATGGTGGGGAGGAGAATCATGCTGGGGGTTAGTGATCTTACCAGGGTGTGGAAAGATCCTATAAATGGGCGCCCCCCGCTCAACCTGTCATTCCCTTTGTTGTTTGACATTTGCACAGATCAGGACTGCAGAGTGGAGAAATTTGGTAGTGTTGTGGTCTCGACCTTTTTCAGACGTCGCCTTGGCCCTGATCTGAAAGAGCAATGGGACAAAATGTGTGCGCTTGTCGCAGGACTAGAACTCTCTGCTGATAGAGACTCGGTGTATTGGGGGCTTAACAAAAATGCTAGATACTCTACTAAATCTATGTACAAGTGGCTGAAAAATCCTATTAGTGGGTGCAACTACAAGTGGATCTGGGAAGCAAAACTTCCTCTTAAAATCCAAGTGTTCTTGTGGCAGATGACCCAAGATGCGGTTCTTACTAGAGCTGTGATGTGATGAAAAGGAAAAAATGGTCGGGGAACCCTGTGTTTTCCTTTTGCGATAGGCTGGAAACAGCTACCCATCTGTTTTTTCTTGCCCTGTGGCGCGAGTTACCTGAAGATCAATTGGGGTGGTCTTGGGACCGAGCTCTGTCCCAATAATACTTGGCAATATTATGTGTGGTGCAATATGTTTTTGCCTAATGGGTCTAAATTTTTCACAGTAGGCTTGGCTGCTGTAACCTGGGCTATATGGCTGGCACGTAATAGAGCTACCTTCGAGAAAAAGTTGATTAAATCTCCTTTGAGATTGTGTTTTCGGCATGTTCTTTCCTCTTGTATTGGGCAGGTCTTCAGACCAAGGAAGATGTGGAGAAGCTACGCCAAGGTGTCGAGATGATCTGATCAAGCACGAGCAGGCTGATGACGATGTGCGAGTAGGCCAGGCGCACGGTGGATGACGCTGGAAAAGTGCTGCCTTGGTGATGGGCTCGATTGCGCTACGTAATGGCTCTCCTGCCTTAGTCGTTTTGGCTAGTGTTAAAAATAGTCTATCTAGCTATCCTGTGAGCTTTTGTTTGGCTCGGTCTGTTGCTTAAACTTTGGTGCTGACAGGTTTTCGCCTCATAGTGTTCGTTTCGATGGCGGGCGGGCATGGTGGGTTTCCTGTCAGTGCGTTGGACTCGCTATCCTCTTTTTCTCTCTCTGTTTGTCTGGAACTATTGTATTTTTGTTTAATGCAAATGGAAAGGGGTTACGCCCGGTTCAAAAAAAAATTGGCTGGACCACTTTTCCCGAGGGGCTACTTTTTATTATTTTGCGTTCTTCTTGGGCTTCTAGTCAGTTTTTCATCCAAAAAATAGTTATTGATTTAGACATGAGCTAGATATTTTTACAATTATTAAAAAAATATAAATATATTGTAGAAAATTGTTCCGTATGTGTTATATAAAAAAGTATAGTACATGTTAAAAAAGTGCACCGTCAATTTTAAAAATGTTTAGTTTGTGTTAAAAAAATGTTCATTCTATAAATTAAAAATCAACGCATATTAAAAATGACCGGTGTGTATTTAAAACGCATTTATCGTATACTGAAAAGTTTGGTGTCTATTTGAAAAAATGATCACCGTATATTAAAAAAAGTTCATCATATATTGCAAAAACTATAAGAAACATGCAACAACTAAAAAAACATATGAAAACCTAAGACATGAAAAAGAGTACAATGAAAAAGAAATAAGAAACCCAAACAATAATTACACACAGAAATAAGAAAAACTTGCATGACGACCCAAGTTGTAAAAAAAAACTTAAAAAGCCGGCCTGTTTGGAGGTTGGCAGCATATGGAGGACCTTTATTATGCTACCTGCACATCAAAAATGTTCACAAAAAAGTTCGCCAGATTTAAAAAAAACATGGATTTGAAAAAAGTTCATCGATCTTGATTAAAAAAAGTTCGCAAATTTGAAAAAAGTTTACTAGGTTTTGAAATATAGCTCACTGATTTGATAACGAAAAAGTTTATGAATTTGAAAAAAGTTCACCGGATTTCGAAAAAAATAACGAATTTAAAAAAAGTTCACCAAATTTTGGAAAAACGTTCACGAATTTGGAAAAAGTTCAACGGATTTTAGAAAAAAGTTCACGAATTCTGATAATGTTCACCGGATTTTTAAGAAATGTCCACGAATTTGCAAAGAGTTCATCGATTTTGATTGAAAAAAGTACATGAATTTGTAAAAAGTTCATCATTTTTTAAAATATTCATGGATTTGCATGAAAAAGTTCATTAACTTAACAAAAAAGTTCATCAATTTTGAAAAAGAAGTTCACCAAACTTTGAAAAAAAGGTTCATCGATTTTGATAAGAAAAGTTCAGGCATTTTGAAAACAAGAACGAAAAAGGAACAAGAAAAAAAGAAAAGGAGAAAAGAAAAGAAAAAGAAAAAAACAGAAGAAAGAAGAAAGGAAGGAAAAGAAGAGAACCAATCATAGTGCGTTCGTTATCTAGATGGCTAGCAGAGATACCTCTTAACGAGAGGTCGCGCGATCGATTCACAAGCGCGTAGCTTTTTTGCAGTTCAAAACCAGAAAAATATCTCTACTCCTAATGGAGCAGTTGGTAGGATTGCGTCCACGGTTTATTTTCGTCCGGTTTATTTTCGTCTCATATCCCACCACCATATCTCCTCACATTGATTTTTTTACCCTCACAATAAAAACTTTCCTAACTTTTCAAAGTTTCCTAACTAGACACGTTATAAACGGGCATGTACCGATAGCACGTTATCAATTAATAAAATTTTATTTTATGACAATCAATTCCAAATCCTAATTTTCTTAATGCATCGATCTTTGCCTTTTTTAAGTAGTTATTTTGATAGGGAGGGTTTAGCCACGAAAATCATCCCTCCATCGTCGGCTGCATCCCTCACCCACGTCGCTGTTGCAGGATCTTCATCCGTCATCCTGAGCAATTGGGGCGGCGATGCGGGCGAGCTTCACGATAGTCGGGAGGACCAGGCCGCGGTGAAGGCAGGTCATGCGCTCCTCACGCTCCACGAACGGAACCTGCGCACGGAGGCGGTAGCGCGGGGTGGCAGCCGGCAATGAGGCGGCCGCGCTACGTGACGAGCTACGGGTCCCCCTTTGTGATGTTTTGGCATCGCTCCTTCATCGCACATCCTCAGGTTCCTCTTGCCCTTCCCTTCCTCTGTCCTCCTCTCCCATCTCTATGCTTTTACGTGCATCCAGTTTTGATTCCTCGTGTGATATATACCAAACATAGGTACGTCAATTCACTTCCTTCCCTTCCCTTCGTCCCTCGGTCCCACGCTCGTGGCGCTGAAGTGGTGGCAACAGGCGATGGCGGTGGTGTCGCTGATGGCGGCGAGGACAGCATGTGGCAGCTCCCGAAGCATGAACACGACCGCACCTCGGGCCTGCCGTCTGCCAAGATATGGGTGAGTTCTCGTGCTGCCAACCATAAACCCTCATGTCCTACAAATTCCTCAAACCCTACCGTCTTGATCCCGTCCACGCTCTGATCCAAAGGACGATGCAGCTCTGGCCGATTGACAATGGAGGTTTGGGATCCTTCCTCTCAGCACCCACTCCTGGAAGAATCAGCGGTGCGCCACGCCGATTGAACCCCGTCGAGATCACTCGCCAAGATTGCTATTCTGAAGTTTATTGTAAAGAAAGTGAAGAGTGAGACAGGATCCGTTTATTTTCAACCGGTTTATTTTCAACCGGTTTATTTCCATCAAATTACCCCCACCCCCACACCCACCCACCGAAACGCGCCCAGCGAACCGGGGAGAGATCCATTGATTTGGCTAAGGTAGGAAAGAATCTATTATTTGTTTGCTAAAGCAAATTGCATTAATGGGAGAGATCCGTTGATTTGGCTAAGGTAGGAAAGAATCTATTATTTGTTTGCTAAAGCAAATTGCATTAATGAAAGAGATCCGTTGATTTGGCTAAGATAGGCAAGAATCTATTATTTGTTTTCTAAAGAAAATTGCATTAATGAGAGAGATTTGTTGATTTGGCTAAGATAGGCAGTTTTGAGTAAAGTTATCTTTACTGTAGACATATAATGACAATTAATCAAGTATCAACATCATTGCATGCTTATTGTGTGGAATGTGTGTCCCAATGTTGACAGAAGGTATAAAAAGATTGTCTTGGAATTATTATTGTCTTGGGAAGATATTGCCCTGAATTCTCATTTCTCATCAGAAATTTAGTATCCATTTTCGTTGATCTTATTTGCAACATGTACAAGTCAGTAATAATCTAAGGGGGTGCCCTACCGGAGAAGATTATGATAGTTGGACAAGAAACTTGGTACTGTCGTGTAAGGTAAAGGTAGGAGAAATAGGAGATAAAAGCATGCATGGTGGGAGAAGGAAGTCGAATGTCGCGTGGTAGCTCAGACATGGAGTGTGGAAGAAAGACAATGACGAGATGTATGTATCTACTAGATCATGACCATGAGATATCATCCCATAGAAATGACCTTTGACTCTCATGTCACATGAATTTTCTCTTTGTATATATATATTTGTTAATCCGTGGCAACGCACGGACACTTAGCTAGTAAACATTAGTAAACGGGCCGTCCCAGCTCAGACAGGGGTGTGCGCCCGTTTGCGCCGACGCCTTTAACCGGCGCAACGGGCGCCGAATAGGATTTGGCCTTGCGTTCAGCGAGAGGAGAGGAAGTCTCACTGAAGGCGAGCTCCATATTTGGCAGGCCCCATCACGCCGCTGACAACAGCCCATAGGCCATATCCTCATCCTTTTTCCTTTTTATCTTTTCTATATTTTAATTTGTTTACATTTCCAGATATTTTATATTAAAAAATATTTACATGTATTTTAAAAAAATGTTAAACTGGCAATAAAAATGGTTTAATGTGTATAGGAAAAAACATTCTCATGCATACAAACAAATAGAACATGAAACGTGTATAGGAAAAAATGTAGATCATTTTAATATTGCATGTTAAGAATATTAATAAAGCATTTACTTTTTTAAAAATTGTGCATAAAATGTTAAAATTGTTTCTAAATATATTAAAGTATTTTTTAAATGTTTATAGAAACAATATTGACCATGTGTTCAAACAAATTTAATCTTGTATTTGAAAAATGTTGACAATCAATTGAATTTTTTGAACATGTATAGAAACAATGTTGACAATGCATTAAAAAGATAAATTTGTATTGGAAAATTGTTAAACATGTATTAGGAAAAATGTTGCTAACATATTAGAAAATTTAGAATAAAAACCAAAAACAAAGAAAGAAAATCAAAGAAATGAGAAAAAGAAACTAAATAAACCAAAGATAAAAGAAAATGAAAAATAAAACTCAAGAAGCAAATGCAAAAATAAAAAAAAAACAGGGAAGAAAGAAGAAAAGAAACAAGAGATAACAAAAAAACTCGGTGAAAACCGAATAAAACAAAAAAGAAGGTGAAGAAAATCAGCTCATTTAGCTTAAGTAGGTCGGCCCCTTATCATCACGAACTCGATCTAGTCGCCGACCTTATCATCACGAACTCGATCTAGTCGAGTTCTTGATGATAAGGGGGCGACCTACTCTGGTAAGTGGCTGGTGTCGTTGGAAACTATCCTAAGGCCTAGGTTCTAACCCCAGGGTCGCTCCCTTTTTCTCCACTATTTCTTTTATTAAGTGGGCGGCCCAGTTGCTACGTGAGACACAGAAATTCTTCGGCAAGAGATTTTTGAGAGCAACTAGTTAACGAGCGCTCCTTCGGGGTCTCGCAATGACCAGCGTCACTTAACGCGCTCTCAGCCATTCGCCACGTGTCGTGCTTTAGGCGCGCCCTCTGGATTTGTTTTTTTTTATTTTTCCGCACGCGTTATTGGCTTTTTAAACGGTTTTTTTAACGTTTTGCTTTAGCGAGAGGCATGGTTGTGATTTGTGAGAGGCATGGTCGTGCATCTTTCGGAAAGGGAAAAACTCATGCTCTCGGTTCGGTTTTTTCGTCTGGTTTTTTCGTGAAAAAAAGTTCGTCAAAACCTATCAACATGGGATCTAGTTTTAAAGATCTCGATGCGAGGAATCCAATGTTGAAAGCGGTTCGAGATTTGAACGCATGGTTTAAGAGATAAAACGTTTTGAATAAACGGGTCTATAAAAAAATGGAAAACTCTCAGGTTGCAACAAGTGGCGCGCTGCATGTGCGCCACTTGTCGCAATCTGGGAAGTTGGAGTGATCTTTACAACGATACTCCTCAACTAGTGATTTCCGAGATTCTTCCAACTCACTTAATGTGAGATATAGTCGCCACAGAAACAAACAACCCTTAGCGCCGTGGGTTTCCTCCTCGTGCATTCTGTGTTGGTATTTGTGTGGGCTGGGTGCCTATTTTTTTCTTATTTTTTGTTATTTTACTTGAAAAATTGTTCATAAATCTCAAATTCTATTTTTTAGGATTTCAAAAACTGTTAATGTATTAAAAAATAGGGTTTTAAAAACTGTTTTATGAATTTGAAATTTGTTTCTAATTAAAAAATGTTCACGAATACAAAAAGAAGTTGATGGAACGAAAAAGGTTTGCCAATACTCACAAATTAAAAAATCCATGCATTCATCAAATGATCACGATTTCAACAAATATCCATGAATTCAAAAAATCATGATTTGGAAAAATGTTCACGAATTCAACTAATGTTCTTGATTTTAAAATTTGTTTGTGAGTTAGAAAAACGTGAATTCATGAAATATTTGTGCATTCAATTTTTGTCGTGATTTCAAAAAATGTTCATGAATTCATAAAAAATGTTCGCAATTACGGAAAAAGTTCATAACTTTAAAAGTTGTTTAGCATCTCCAATAGATGATGTATTTTGCATCACCAAAATGTGGTGTGAGTAAAATATTTACCAAAATGTGCATTTTATATTATCAAAAAATGTCCAACTTCAACAGATGACGTGAAATACAGCAACCACACGGGCGATCCAACAAGTGATGTAAAAAAACAGGCCAATGGCCTCGCGGCAGCAGCGCTACAGCCGCACTACAGAAGCGGTACAACCGCACAATTTCAAATCAAAATCATCACAAATTAATATATAAAACAATACAACAATTTCATTAGTCCACAACACCATGTTATTATCACATAATTCATCAAATCCACGACATGAAATGTAACACAAATACAACATGGTCGCCGGCTGGGCCTACTACGCCTGGTGTAGGAGTCAACTTGCAGCGATGCAACGCTAGCGCGCCAACTGAAGCAATGGCCGCTCGGCGGGGGCGTGGTGGTCGCATGGCTGCCCCTGCTAGCTCCGTAGGTGAGCAACGCTACTCTCCAGAAGGCGGCCACGAGTTGCTAGAGCCATAACGGCCGTCGGCGCTCCGGCTAATCAGCCGGAAAAAAAAAAGCCAGCGGCGGATCCAAATCAGTGGGTCGATGGGAGCTCCGGCGGTTTGGCTAGTGGCAGGGATGGGCGGGGGCGTCGGAGGTGGACGGACGAGCGGTGGCGGCGGCGTTTCCAGGGCGAAATTGCTGGCGGCGGGAGGCAGGTGGGCGAGCGGCCATGACGCGGAAGTTTCGGATTGGCAATTGGGCGTTCACGCGGCTGCTGGTCGTTTACATCACCGCGGCTAGTGATGTATATTTGCATCATTTGGTTATGCATTTTATATTAGATGTAAATTTGGAGTAATTATTTTTACATTAAAATCATGTGTTGGAGTTAGGTTTTTAGGTCTAAGTGATGTAAAAGGTTTTTTTTAGCATCAGTACAGACATAAGCGCTCATATACACGCGCATACACTTATCCCTATGATGCACACACGCACATCCTATTCCTATGAGCACCTCCGAGAGATTGAGCCGGCATATCATCTTGAGATTTACGAAGTCACCGTAGGCGCCTCGTCGTCGACGGGAACGTCTCCTCCCACTGAAAGCGCATCGCCGAAAATCCTGAAATAAATCCAGGAATAATGCGAGCACCAGGATTTGAACCCTGATGGGTTGGGGATACGACTGTCCACCTAATCATCTCAACCACAGATTGATTCACGGTGATGTAAAAGGTTGTTATTTATACATCTGCATGAGATGCTCTGAGACTACCAAACACGCTGTCGCTCCACGCGTCTCCCGGTTCCCACCCTCTACCGCCGCCGCTCGCCACCTTCGGCGTGGAACTCCGGCCCTCTCCACTGCCGCGTTCCTCTGCCACTCCCGCTGGTGTCTGGGTCTCTGGGACAAGGTTGGTAGCCGCCTCCCGGCCCTCCCCAATCTCGATTCTCTAGGATTGCTTTCCTGTTGGGGTTCTTCGACAGTACGGGTTCTTGATTCTTGCCCTTCTATTCTTAAATAATTCCATTAAAGAGAAATGTAGATAATTGCCCTCTAAATGCTTACTGCGTGCATCTGATCTTCTCTTGTAAGAGTACAAGTCAAATTAAAGAAGGGAAGCTTGAACTTTTGATGCACGACCTGCAACAGCAAGATTTTTGCTGACATGTGTAAACAGAGCGGCTGTTTTTCTTAGTAAATTCACCATCCTGTGCCGAGGCGTTCGTTACGGTCTATGGTCATCGAACTAACACCCATAGTCATAAGATCCGGACCGGCGACCCGGCAGAGATCCCAGGTCAGTGACCTGGTGGTCGAGCCGGCAGGTCAGAAGTGGAGTTACATGTTTTCAATTTACATTTTGTATAAATGTAAGTATATCTCAAAAATTAAAGGTTAAAGTACAACACAATATTAGGTAAGGTAAACAAAGCTGGTCGCGAAATGAATAATAGTCAAAGATATTGTGCTATCTTCTGTATATGCTTAGTATAATTAGTTTATGTACTATTAAAAAACACATGGGTTATGCAACACAATGTAATATTGATAAGCAAATCAGTGTGCTAAGAATAAGCACTAGCTGTACTGTATTATCCTATGTCAATCTACAGTATACAAAAAGGAAGATTGTAGAAACCGTTCTTTAATTATTGGTGTAATATATATTTCATTCATCAATTATTTTTTCTTGTACTTTTCCCCTAGTTATCTAAACCGGATAGATCGAGCCCTCACAGGGTGTTTTTGTGTTGACATGAGCCTGTGTGGATCATGGCCTGTTAAAAAAATGTGGATCATAGCCACCTTAAAAATAGAGTAAAATCAATCTTCCCCAACATGTCCACATGTACTATTTAGTCCATTTGTCTCTCTTTACTTCTAATGCCATCTTTATAACTAAGCGACACTGCGTCTAGGCTGCCTTCCACTGGAATAAATTACTTAGAAGGACTTATTCTCTCATAGTCGTCTTTCAACCTCTGCTGCAATGGACTGGCGTGGAGTGAACATCCACCCGCATCTGGATTGATTTCTTTAATGAGTGATGAACCCTGCTTCCATTGGATTATTGCTAGAGTTCTGTTCTGGTCTCTTGCTGTCATCTGTCTAATTCAAATATTTCTCCCTGCAATAATCCAAATCCAGTCATTTGCTCTGGACTTATGTATTGTGTGCTGAAATACAAGTTACAGTTCCCAAAAAGCATTGTGCCATACTTGAGGATCATACCTGAAACTCTGAGTTTGTACAGTTCATTTTGTGCTTTAACTAATGTATTGCATGCAATCTTAAGTAGTAATTCTTTATAAATGATGATAACATCTTGAGATTTTGATTTCAGTTTTCGGAGCACGCCTTAATAATGGAGTCGGATCTGCTCATCAGGCGGGAGGAAATTGGGCCCAAAAGAGAATATGATTTTCGCAGCAGGTGTAGCGAGATATTTATGTGGGGTGTCTTTGATCCCGACGAATTACTGCCAAAGCGGCCAGCAGTGAAAGGTTCGTGGTTTTGTGAATGGACTGATGATTGCTTACTTTCCTTCGATTTAGTACATACATATAGCTCCATGGGCACTGTTTGGCCCTGCACTGATAACCAGCAAAATCGCTTCTTCCTTGTTGTGGATCCAGGGAGTGGAAGATGGCAGCCTGTTGGTCACAAAGGAAAATGTTCTAAAATTAACAATCCATCAACAGCAAAGGATATGGAATAAGAATGCATTTAAAGATTAATTGGATACTAACACATGATGATTAATCTGATACTGATACATGATGATATTTGTTGAAGTCCTTGATGCATCGATCGGCACAGGGCTTCCTTACATAGCTTGAGCTTCAGCTTATGGGCAAATAGTGGGGCCAATTATATTTTGCTGGCCTGTGACCATAATTGGTGCGGAGTGGCCTCTGACGGTTTTTGTGGCTGTTGGTAGCTCTAGTTGGGCTGTTTTTACCTTGCTGTTAACATTGTTGCAGCAGCTGAACATACTGTTTACCTTTTTTTTCTTGTTTTTTTTGCACCTTTTCGGATGCTGAACGGTATCCCTTTTGATAGTGGAACCTGAACCATATTGGATCGTATGGGAAAAAAAGTGGGGCCAATTACGATTCTTATTCTATACTAATGCATGGAATTGAAATGGGCAACTAACAACTGGTTTTCTGGTGTGCTTATTTTAGGCAAATTGGATGAGCAAAAAATCAATGGTCGACCAAAGGAGGTAAAGAATCAAGATCAACAAAAAGGTACAAACAAGACTTCCATATATACTACAGAAAAAAGTTGCTGCAACTATAACACAAATGGGACTTTAAACATTGAGTCTGTATTGATCTCTATATCTTAAGACTTTTAACACTATGGTTCATCTGGGAGATTTCTGAATTTGGTCTAATCTTCATGGAACAAAAGGTAAATAGTAGAGTTAGAAGAGCAAATACTAGCAACACTCACCAACCTGATAGCATTCGGCAATGAACTCAACCAACAAACATTCTTTGTAGATGTCATGAATTCCACACAAATAGCACACCTTGCCTCTTGCAAATCCAAGAACAGATGAGAAATAGAGGCGGAGGTGATCTCCTATTCCTAGGGTGGCTTTGAGCTCAAACCACTGGGAAGGAGCTAATTTCGACTTCCGAATTGTTCTAAAACTTGTCCATCCCTAGGAAGGGAGGTTGGGGCTGTTAAAGATAGAGATATACATGGATTTCATACTTCGATCCTTTTCCGTTTGCTGGTTTTCTATTTATGGTTAACTCATGTACATGTGCTGTACATTTTCTTAGAGCCTGATGGAATAAACTAGTTGTGTATATATTCCTAGAGCCCGATGTACTGCTATATTTGCCACCTGCCGCCATGGAGTTTTTTTGGAGGCGGGTTCCGCCATTCTTTCTGAAATTAGAAGGAAACAAGCAGTATATTTTTGGTCCCTCAACCATCACTAGTTTATTTTTGGTCCCTCGGCTATTGCTAGTCTATTTCTAGTCGCTTAAAAAAACATCAGCAATTGCAAGCTTTTTTTTATGTGTAGACTTGATGAATATTTTGCAACCCTGATTGTTTGACAAATTTTAGTATGTGTCTGTTTGTTTTGACTACAGCACCAATAATGAAAATTGGCATGTCTTCCATTTACCTTACGACACGTTGGAGGGCTCCAGATTCGGACGCGTGCTACATCTGTGGACAGGACGGTCACCATGAGCAGTTTTGCCATTACAATTATATCTATGGGCGATATGGGTTATATGACCAACACACTTGTAGAGCAAACTGCCTTCCTGGACAACACACAATGGCCATGGCTTGTCGAAACCTTTTGCGGAGTTTCATACGCGTGAATAACATGCCATCGCAATTCTGTACATGGGACCTTCGGAAGCTCTTGGAACCATTTGGACCGCTGCTGATGTGCCATGTTCCAATGGGCAGTTCTGAAGTGCGCAGGGGATATGGCGTTGTTATCTTCAAGGATCGTGGGGATGGGGAGAGGGCAATCGAAGTGCTCAATGGCTATCTCGTAGGCAAGAGTAAACTGCGAGTTGACTGGGCTTATGCAATGGCCCCTGGTGGTAGACCAAGTGAGAAATGCAAGATCTCGACGACAAAGAGGGTTTTCAAGAGGCGAGCTCTGCTGCAAGGTGTGCTTGCAACAAACCACTTGGTTGGTTTCATTCAATGTTTAACCGTTTCCTACAGTATATTTAGGCGGTCCTGACTCAGTGGTGTTTCCAGGGGCCGGAAAGCAGCGAGCTCGTGGTTTTCTCTTCCCCAAGTTTTGGAGGTTCTACCCCTCCCGTAATACGCTCTTGCTTCGGCGGAGGAAGAGTAACAAGACAGTGCCGATCAATGAGGCAGGGGAGGAACGTAAGTCACTGGTGTTCATCATCTTTGGGTGTTTCAAGCTCTTATTTTCTTCAACTGATTTCATATATTACGCCAACTTGCGTTGACAATTATATCTGAATGGTAGATTTTACTGCAAGAGTTGAAATTGATAATAATTTTGATTCGAACAAGTAGAGGAAGATTGTTATTGATAGAACTGCTGCTTAAATCTTTTTAGGAAGCAATTGTTGTCTAATAAAAATAAAAAGGTAGTGAGAAATTTAGGGCAGCACGCGCTTTATTTTACGACTGATCTCCCCATACTCATTTCCTGTGACCGGTCTAAATTTTTGAAGAGGGATTTGATTATTATTATTTTGGTGGAAAGAGGGATTTGATTATGTGCACATGTTTTTCTGCATCACTGCGATGCACATAGCCATATTAACTGCATACTAACACAAGTCTCTGCTTCCTTTCAGGAAAAGAAACCAATATGAAAAGTAGTGGTGCCATCAAAACCTCCTGGAGGGATCCAGACGCTAAATCCTGCTGGATGTGCGGGGACGAGGAGTGAGGGCACACGGAGCCGACGTGCCCTTACAACTGCCTATCTCCCGCCTCATACGCTCCCTGCAGGACGCGGCTGCTCCTCTGGCAACATGAAACCCGCCGCGCATGTCCGAGGCCTAAAGATCTCGATGCGAACAGCTTAAGGCGGCTCAAGTTCCTGCGATGCTTCGTGCGCGTGAACAACCTGCCGAGGCAATGTTGCCAGGAGGAACTCGTCGGCCTGTTCGTCGGGTTCGGACCGCTGCGGAGCTGGCATGTCGCCTTTGATGATGATGGCGGCTTCGGGGCCTGCAGCGGCTTCGGCTATGTGGTCTTCCGGCACCGTGCGCATGCGGAGGAAGCCATTGATGTGCTCAATTGCTGCGTCTTTGGTGGCCGTAAGCTGCGAGTCGACTGGGCCTATCCTTGCGCGTAGTGGATGGAATCGTGACTCGTGAGTTTTGAGGTCGGACTGGAACTAGAAATGTGGCCAGTTTTCCTTTTTTTCGAATCCTTTTTGAAGTTAAGAACCTGGCTCAGTGAACCGAAATTTGTTTGGTTGGCACATGTTATCCTGTGTGGAACCCCGTTGCAGTGTTTGGCCTAAGATTGTACAGCACAAAGTAATCAGAATAAACTGAAGCTGTTGGAGTAGGCAGTGAACTGCCTTGTTCATTTTGTTTTCTTGCATGGTGCAGTTGAAATACTCCTCTGCCATGTTGTGATACTTGCCTAAGAGCATCTATAGCCAGGCGCCTCAAATGCCCGGGCCGCTCACCCGGATCACTGACATGTCACGATTTTTTGATTTAGACGGACACCTCAAATGAGTCTTAAACGCTCGGGCTAACCGGCACCCCTCATATCCAGCCCAAATATGGGGCGAATATGGGGTGGTCCGGACACGCCCGGGCGCGTCCGTCTGACAAGACCGGCCCACCACCAACCCTACAAATGTCCCACAAAAAACTCAATCCGGCTCATCGCTCCGAAACCCTAGCTCACTCACTCTCCTTTCTCGCTCGTCCTCTCCTCTTTCCGCAACGATTTCGATTGAATTCGGCGGAATGTTGAGCTTCGGCAGCCGCTCCGACTCCAAGCTGGATCCGGACTATGAGCTTGCCCTCGGCATCGCATTGGAGCGGTCCAAGGTGGAGACTGGGGGGGGGGGGGCAGCTCCAGATTTGCAGCCTGGCCGTAGCCGCAGCTTCCCCATTGGCGTGCTCGGACGTCGGCGCTGGCCCCTCCCGACTAAAAGGGCTCCTCATCCTTTTCGACTGCGACAATGACGACGACTCTGACGGCTCCTCCGCCGATGACTCTGACGGCGACTGGAAGGGTAAAGGGCAGGCGAGGAAGTGGTGAATATCCGCCATCTCTGTCTTCAGAGTTTATGTGAATTATGTAAACTTTGGCGATCTTTTGGACATCCGTCGGTGATCTTCTAATGATCGGAATGTGCATTGCCCTGTCCGATTCTATGTTTGTGTGATGATCTACTTTTTTTTACGTTGCATGCTAGTATAGATTGAGGGACCGAATATGAGATACATGGATGTGGACGACAGAGGGCGACTTTGGTTGCCTGCATCGAGGCCAACCAGGCCCGTGCGGTGCAGCATTTTTTCGGACCTCGGTTGTTTGGTTACCCGCATACACTGTTCAGCCCGCATAGCATGGTTCTTAAAGCATCTCTGGGCCTGGCCCGTTGGGAACGGCTGAATCTGCAGTTTCTCCCAATGCTCGAGCAATGCTTCGAGGCGCACGTGGATGGTTCTCTGGAGACGTGTGTCTCGAGTTAATCCCGCCTCTTTCTCCCTAATCTTCAATCCCCTCTCTCTCCCTCCACTCCAGTGCGCGTTGATCCCGTCCGTCGACGCCCGCGGCGACGGCAACAACTGGTGCAGCCAAGAGCCCACACGTTGGACGCCGGCCCCTGCTCCTAACCGCGCGCGACCTCCGGCGCCATGCACGCCGGCGCACCGCCCATCGGGAGCAGGGAGTCCACGGCCCTCGCGCAGCCGAAGTCCGTAGGCCCGGATGACGAACTCCGGGAGGCAGCC
The DNA here is from genome assembly GCF_018294505.1 of Triticum aestivum. Classification (NCBI taxonomy): domain Eukaryota; kingdom Viridiplantae; phylum Streptophyta; class Magnoliopsida; order Poales; family Poaceae; genus Triticum; species Triticum aestivum. The sequence continues at coordinate 130,210,382 of NC_057797.1, read as the reverse complement.
TCCGTTCCCGACGGCCTCGTCGGCGAGCGAGCCGCCAGGCGCGACCTCGAGGAAGCGGGCGGCCCGGACAGTGTGGTTGGGCCCGCCGGAGAGCACGATGGTGTCGCGGGTCGCGCGCGGCGAGGAGCAGCGCCCGCGGCTGGAGCGTGATGTTGGGGCCAATGGCGGGCTTGGTGCCGCTGCCCTTGAGGTACATGGACGCGTCGCAGCCCTGAGGAAAGCAGTCGTGGAAGAAGACGCCGACGAGGCCGGCGGCGAGCGCCACTTCACGCTGGAGCGCCGCCTGCACGGAGGACAACACGATGCTCTCCAGCTGCTAGTTAGTGCGGTGCCGCCGCTGCTGCTCGCAATCGCCATAGTTGGTGCGGTGTTGTGGGTGTGGACTGTGGAGTAAACTAGCTAGCTAAGGCTAGGCGTGTGGCTTGCTCAAGTCGTGCGAGCTCTCGGCCGGGACCTAGAGCGGCTGCCGCCGGAGCTCGGCGCGTCCACGGCCGCGAGCCGTGCGCAGTGCCGTGCGTGAAGGAGTCCAGGTGCCGAGCGCGCCCATGGTCGGCCGGAGCTGGCGGCGGACATGATGGGCAGAGGAATCTCCGGCGCGCTTAATTTGTTCGACGAAATGAGATGCCAAAACTGGTGGGTGTTAAGCTTTGTTGTTAACTCCTAATCATATGCATGTATGCAAACAAACGCCGGGTGAAAATTGCATCTCGATAACAAGACCCCCAAATGCAGGCAACCAATCAACTGGTCATCTATGTTTTTGACCCTGTTTTTGCTTATCCAGGTCCTGTTCAGTCTGACTCGGTTTTTCCCTCTAAGCCAGGTCCAGCAGCGAAAGCAACCAAACATGTTCAGAATTTGAGGGTTGCTCGGTCAATGCCCGCGGACGCGTTGAAGGGTTGAATTTGTAAAGCCCGGTTGTAGATGGTCTAATGAATTCAGACAAGCCCCCTATACCGCGGGTCGGATGCAGTTCAGTTATACGGAGTATATGTTGCGTCTGCAGCAGAAGCAGTAGGATTGGGAATCTATCGCTTGAACGTGCATCCACCCAACCCGTTACTCTCGCCGTTCCTTTCGTCGGTCGCCGTCGACCGATCCACATCATTATTCTGTCCATCAAGCGACAGATTCCCAGCTGACTGTTGCCACCGCTACGCCTCCTTGCTTGGGCTGCACTCGAAAGTCGAAACGACGGCGATTGCAATCTACTAACTACTCCCTAATCGCGGATGGATGTGGGGAGAAAGGCCAGCAGCAGGCAGCCCCTCGATTGCATTGCTCTCCACAGCACACGCGGCACGGTGGGTGGTACTGGTACCATCACCCCGAAACCTATCACGTTTCCGCGTCAGTTCATTCATCTGTGCTGCTGGCTCCTGCTACAGGCTCACGCACGTACGTTACGATGATCCATCATCATCTCATCCCATCCGATGGAATGGACAAGCCATGCTCCTCGACTGGGCAGCGGGCAGTGGGCGCACGGGCTGCACAGGCCTCACACCTGTGGCCCTCCTTTCATGCTGCGACCTCTGCTACGTTCCAGCGATCAGGTACGCAGGTTGTCCCCCGCCCGTCGTTTTTATTTACCAGACGCCAAAATGGCTCGTTTCAAGCTCCGAAGAGGGAGCCCCACAGACCGGGGGGAGGGGGGGGGGGAGATGCTGTTTGATCAACTTAGGTGAGTGTTTGATTCAAGTCACACCTTAGGCAAGTCACACTTATGTCCCACATGGCATACACATAAAGGCTGTTTGGTTTGTCACTAACTTTGCCAAAGATTGACACATCTAATGTTAGGCAAATTTGATCAATTTAGTTGAGTGTTTGATTCAAGTCACACCTTAGGCACGCTACACTTATGCCCCACATGGCATACACATAAAAAGTGTGGCAAAATTTTCTTAGACTTGTCAACTTGTGGCTCTCATTTTGATGAACTAATCTTAGGCAAGTTTGGCAAAAATGTGTGGCAAAATATGGCAATGCTAGTCCTATAACCAAACAGGCTAGTTTTCCAGGGAGGTAATAGCACCCCAGGTACCCTAACTTGCACATAATATGATGATTCAGTCCCAAAATTGCAAAACTTGACCAAACCATACCCCAACTTGCATCTCATGTGACGATTTAGTCTCAGACCAATCACAGCTTGCCAATTGGCTGGACCGGTCAGCGCGCGCATTTTTTCACAAAACCCCCTACTGTTTCCCTGAATCAACGCAGGCGGAATGGACGTGAACTCGATTCCTCCGACAGATTTATTTTTCTTGTGTTTCTATTGTCGGCAGATCGTCCCACTGCACAGCGTTGCTATTTCAAATTCTCTATCCTTTCACGCACACTGTTTCAAGTATGTCCTGCCTGCCGCCTGGGTTTCTTGAGCTCGCCATGCCTGGTGAATGCATCACCAGGATAACTAGTCCTAGGCGGAGCAGAAACAGTGCGGTCTGCTTATATAGTTTGAAATCTTGAGGCGCCTGGCATCTGATCTTGTAGGTTCAGTTTATCCATGCTACGGTACATAAGCAGTAACAATGTAACTCGGTGCACGATTCGTGATCTGACGACGGGATCTTGTGCGTTATCGCAACATCGTCTGTCATTTTTTTTTTCAAAAAGGGGTTTCCCCGGCCTCTGCATCTAGCGATGCATACGACCCTCTTTATTAACTAAATAGGTGTCCAAAAGGTTCGAAAGTCTCAAATCTGGAGATAAAAGGCAGCTCACACAGAGCGCAAAAGGCTAGAAACACATACTAGCCAAGAACAATGCGCCACAACCGGCTGGCTAGAATAAGACAGGTAAACTAATTTCCTATCATATTACATGACCGCCATCCAAACCGGTTGAAGATATCCCGAGTTACCGTCTCCCATCGGATACACGCAGTAACCAAATGCTCCCTGTCCTCCGTCGTAGTGAGTGGCGACCACGAACGGATCAGTGCCGTAGCTCGGAAAATAACCTGCAAAAAATGAACCCGTGATGATCTGTTAAACACCAAATCATTTCTGCAAAGCCAGATGGTCCACAACAAAGCGCTAACTCCAACCCGAATATGTCTTGCTAAATTAGTCTCAAACCCATTAAGCCAACTCCCAAATAGCGCATTAACAGTATTGGGTGGAGTGATATTGAAAGTAATGTGAACCGTCCGCCAAAGAACCTTGGCCAGCGGGCAATCAAAAAAGAGATGCTTAATCGTCTCGTCCTGGTCACAGAAACTACACCTAGTAGGTCCTGTCCAATTACGCTTTAATAGGTTGTCCTTTGTTAGAATCACTTGTTTATGAACAAACCACATAAACACTTTTATTTTCAAAGGAACTTTGACATCCCAGACGTTCTTGGAAGTTGGAATGGAACTCACATTAATGACATCAATATACATTGACTTAACTGTAAATATTCCAAACCTAGTCAAACTCCAGCGTAATTCATCAGGTTGGTCAGAAAGTTGAACCTCCATCAGTCTCCTAACTAAATGGAGCCAAACCTCCCACCTATTGCCCGCAAGCGCTCGTCTAAAGTGAATATTGAGGGGGATAGACTGAAATACCGTCGCCACTGACACCTCACGTCGTTGAGCAATACAATATAAAGACGGATATTGAACGGCCAAGGGTGAATCGCCAAGCCAAGTATCCTCCCAGAAACGTGTAGTAACCCCGTCCCCAAGTACGACTCTAGTCCTATTAAAGAATAATTGTTTGACTTTCATTAGTCCTCTCCAGAAATGCGAGTCAGTCGGCCTAACCGTTACCTGAGACAAGGTTCCAGAATGAAGGTACTTGCTACGAAGGATCTGTGCCCACATGGCGTCAGTCCCAGAGGAAAGCTTCCAGAGCCACTTGCTGAGAAGGCATCTGTTCTTAACCTCAAGATTCTCAATACCAAGCCCTCCTTGGTCTTTCGGTCGACAGATAATATCCCATTTAGCAAGCCTGTATTTCCTTTTAAGTTCATCACCCTGCCAGAAGAAACGTGATCTATAGAAGTCCAGTCTTTTCCTCACACCCACTGGGACCTCAAAGAACGATAAGAGAAACATAGGCATACTCGTGAGCACCGAGTTAATCAAGATTAGTCGGCCTCCGTATGACATGAGTTTACCCTTCCAGCAACTCAGTTTCTTCTCAAATCGGTCCTCAATACACTTCCACTCTCTGTTTGTCAGCCTTCGATGGTGAATGGGAATACCAAGATAAGAGAATGGCAAGCTCCCCAACTCACATCCAAACAATTGTCTATAAGACTCCTGTTCGTCATTAGCTCTACCAAAGCAGAACAGCTCGCTCTTATGAAAGTTAATCTTTAACCCAGATAATTGTTCGAATAGGCATAACAACAGCTTCATATTTCTCGCCTTGGCCAAATCGTGCTCCATAAAGATGATTGTATCATCTGCGTATTGAAGGATGGATACACCTCCATCAACAAGATGAGGAACCAAACCACCCACTTGACCATTGTCCTTAGCCCTTCCTATCAACATTGCTAACATATCCACCACAATGTTAAACAGGATAGGGGACATTGGATCTCCTTGCCTGAGGCCTTTATGAGTCTGGAAATAATGACCTATATCGTCATTCACTCTAATTCCCACACTTCCTTTTTGCGTAAATGATTCGACTTGCCGGCGCCATGTCTCGTCGAAACCTTTCATATGCAGAGCCTGTTGGAGAAACGGCCACTTGACCTTATCATACGCTTTTTCGAAATCCACCTTAAAAATTAACCCATCTAATTTTTTGGAGTGAATTTCATGGAGCGTTTCATGGAGGACAACCACCCCTTCAAGGATGTTTCTGTCCGGCATGAAAGCAGTTTGTGATTGTTGCACCACAGAATACGCAATCTGTGAGAGCCTAATGGTCCCGACTTTGGTAAAGATTTTGAAACTCACATTGAGAAGGCAAATCGGCCTGAACTGCTCAATCCTCACAACCTCCGATTTCTTAGGGAGCAATGTAATAGTTCCAAAATTCAATTTAAATAATTGAAGCTGTCCAGAGAAAAGATCGTGAAACATAGGTAACAGGTCCCCCTTAATAAAATGCCAGCACTTTTTATAGAACTCGGCCGGGAACCCATCCGGTCCGGGAGCCTTATTATTTTTCATTTGTGCAATCGCATCAAAAACCTCCTTCTCCGAGAACGGGGCAAGTAGGATATCATTGTCGGCATTGGACAGTTGAGGTACATCCTCAGTCCTGGACTCATCGAGTGTTACACAGTTAACCTCCGGTGGTCCAAAAAGCTGCCTATAATATTCGGTAATATAAGTTTTGAGATTATCCTGCCCGACGATCGTACCCTCATCCTGCTCTAGTTGAAAAATCCGCTTCTTTCTGTGCTTTTCATTAGCAATCAGATGAAAGAATTGAGTATTGGCATCCCCTTGGACTACTTTCCGAACCTTAGCTCGCAACGCCCACTTCAACTCTTCTTCCCGAAGAAGTTCTTTCAACCTCTTCTCCGCCTCTGTTTTAGCCTGGCACTCAGCCGGCATAAGAATCGCGGACTCAGCCTTTATGTCCAGGGCTTGTATTAGATCAAGGAGCCTATCCTTCTCGATCTTGTAGACCCCGCTGAGATGCTTAGCCCATCCCCGTAGGAAACTTCTCAAATGCCTAATTTTGTTCTGCCAACGCTCAACCGCTGTCCTACCCCCTACTCCCTTAACCCATTCCCTGGCAATAAGGTCCATAAACCCCTCACGTTCAAACCAGGCCATCTCAAATGAGAAAGTGTTTTTGTTTCCCACATGGTTCGGCGCCCCAGAGTCGACGAACAGTGGTGTGTGATCAGATATTCCCCGTGAGAGGGCCTGGACCGTAACCCGAGGGAACTTCTGTTCCCACTCCACACTCGCGAGGACTCAATCAAGCTTTTCATAGGTCGGGATAGGCAGTGCATTGGCCCAGGTAAACTTTCTACCGGAAAGCTCTATCTCCCTCAGATCTAGGCTCTCGATAATGGTATTGAACATAAACGTCCATCTGCCGTCAAAGTTGTCATTGTTCTTCTCCTCTCTCCTCCGAATGATGTTGAAATCTCCCCCAACTAACATCGGTAGCTGCTCGGACCCGCAAATTCGAACTAGATCCGCCAAAAAATCCGGTTTAAGCTCCGGCTGTGCGGCACCATACACCGACACCAAGGCCCAATTGAAACCATCCACCTTGGACCTAACCCGAAACTTAACCGCAAAGTCACCCATCACTACACTCCGGACCTCAAGGGAATCGCATCTCACTCCTAGCAAGATTCCGCCCGAACGTCCTCGCGGAGGTAGGCAATGCCAGTCAAAATCCACACCACCCACAAGAGAGGAAAGAAACTGAGGAGCAAAATTATCTCTACCAGTCTCAGAAAGAGCGATAAAATCTAATCGATGCTCCAAAGATGCCTCCGCGAGAAATCTTCTTTTAGCCAAGTCCTTCAGACCTCTGCTATTCCAAAAGATTCCTTTCATGGGTCATCATGAAATTTCTTGGCCGTACGGATCCTAGCACTCCTACGTACCGCGGAAACGGGATACACCTTTCGCTTCCACTTACGTTTTGGTTTATCATTACCCACCATCCGGTCCTCAGAACCGGTCTCCGGTGGTTGATTCGCAAAACTTCAACACTAACCTCCTCCTCATCCGACTCATTAGTGGCAGGATCAAGGTCTGCACACCAATTATCAAGCACTCTCACCCCCAATGCATTTATCTCAGCATCGTTCATAGGTTTCACTGCCGCTATGTTACGAATGGTTTCTAAGGCGCGCTCCGCCTCTAGATCAAGAAGATCATTAACCGAATTGCTAATTTCAGAATTAGTATTCCCTAACGAAACCCCTATTTGGTTTGCATTATTAATAATCTCCTCCGAAGAAAAATGCATAATAGAATTGGAAATGTTGACTGACATACCCGTAGTGACCTCAACGTCACGAAGCTTGGCCGCCCTCATAGCGCACCTCTGCTGCATGTCATCAACCTCAGGGATATCCTGAAGACGAAAGCTCATCCGTCTTCCCTCAGAGACCGGGTCCGGAATGCCACCAAAAGTAATAACCTCCTCACGAGTAGCTCCACTCGTAGGAAGCCACGCCGGGGGGCTCCCAGGCCGGATAGCGGGAGAAGGCTGTGCCTGGGCCTCCTGCCCGAGCACTCCTTCCGCTCCAATCGTCACGCAAACGGGAGAGACCATCCCAGTAGGTGAGGACGCGATATGGCCCGGTGCCACCTGCCCCGGGCTCCCGCGCGGCGTCACGGCTGAGAACACGGTATGGCCCGGGGCCACCTGCCCCGGGCTCCCGCGCGGCGTCCCGGCTGAGGACGCGGAATGTCCCGGGGCCACCTGCCTCGAGCTCCCGCGCGGCGTCACAGAAAGAGGCGCAGCGATCGGCGCCGATGAAAGGAGATGTGAGGCCGCCTGCCCCACACTGTCTCCCCCTCGGCTGACAATCCGCGGCGTAGCCGGCTCCAACATCGTCTGTCATGGGACACGTCAGGCAAGGGCTTAGGGTTAGGGGTGCAAGGGGCGTCCCGCTTTTTTCTGTGAAACCCTTGAAGATCCTTTCGGAAATAACTGACATGGTTTTAATTCAATTTTTCGAACGGACCGGGGCATCAGTTGCCATTACGACGCGCCCCCTCCCGTCGTTGCTTCGCCTGATATACCACGCTCCCCGCCGTCGGCCTCTCGCGTCCCGCTCTCGGCTAGTCTGGCCACTGCAATCTGGAGGTCTGTCGCCGGCATAGGGTTTCTTGCCATATGGTCAAGGCGCGGCCACGGAGCACCTGACAAATCCCGCGTGGACCGCGGAGCCGGAGGGCGCGTGATAATCTTTCCACCCGCGTGGCCGCGTCGCCCAGCACTTGCCGGCCCACTGCTCCGTTCGACGTCCATAGCCTGGGTGCTGTGGCCGCGCCTGTGCGTGGTGCTCCAGAGGTGTGCTGTGGCCGCCAAGTTGTAACCGCCATCGGCCATGTTGCCGAAATCTACTCAGCCCTCCTCCATTATCGCCACATTCCTGTGGTGTGTACGTTTGCACACCACAGGTGGGCGGATTTGTCGTCTACCACGCCGCGGGAAGGAATCATCGTCCAGTATCTATCTCGCTCGGACCGCCGGGCTGGAGTTCATCATGGCAGCTTCAGACCAGACGGCGGCAAACATCCGTGTCACTCGAAATTCCAGCACATGTCCGCACAATTTGTCACCTTTGAGTGCTTCCGTATTTTGACTGCCCAACTGCTTCATGTGCGTGCGTGCCTGCGTGCACTCGACCGTCAAGTAGCCTATCCCTATCTACCTATCATCCAAGCATGTGTGTTCAAGTAGCTCTGCCGCGCCGCTGGCGATTTCTGCGTTTAGTGGGCAAATGCATGTGTCCATTCACACGCACACAGTGCCCAAGGTGGGCCGAAAATGGGCAAAACGAGTGGAGCTGGAGCTGGACCGGACATTTCTCCGATAGATTTAATTCAGGTGTGCTATACTGCGGGTTGATTCGGGGAAACGGTAGGGGGGTTTGTGAAAAAATGCGCGCGCTGACCGGTCCAGCCACTTGGCATCCAGTTGGCGAGTTGTAATTGGCCTGAGACTAAATCATCACATGAGATACAAGTTGGGATATGATTTGGTCAAGTTTTGCAACATTGGGACCAAATCATCACATTGTGTGCAAGTTAAGATACCTGGGGTGCTATTAGTACCTCTTTTCCACGACCTGAGAAACGAACACGGAGGCTCTGATTCCTCGAGTAAAGCGCGCGAGAATGAACGAGACAGGTGCGCGGCCCTACGTTCGATTATTGGCCTCGCTTTCCGCTCTGTTGGCGCATCTAGCGGAAGAAAGGGCATCTCGCAATTCACAAGCCCTTTTTGTCTCCGTCTTGTCTTGCTCCAGGTCAACAGTGCTTCGCGAGTTCGGATCAATGATGCTCTTCTTTTTCTGTACATGCGTGGTTGTTTCAACTGTTAATTATCTCATGGAACCACTGATGGTTTGGTCTACAGTGGTGAACTTCAATTATTGGTGCGGCTCACGTAGGCCGTCACGGCACTGATGAGTGTGATAAGCGAGCTGAGTTGGATTAGTTAACTGGACCAGCTCGCGGGACGGGGCCGTGCTTGTCTTGTCTGTCTCTTGCTAACCATGCCCAGAGTGCCAAAGTTGTTGCTACTGCCGCTGCATCGGAACTGCGCCTAACTGCGAAAGCAATAGCAACTGCAATCGGGAGTTCATTGGGCCTGTGGTTTGTCTGTGACCACGGAGCCAGGAGGCGCCGCCGCTTCTAGCTTCGCAAAGCCAAGTCCGGCGTCGGCGTCGGCGTCGGCGAGGGATAAGGCCACGGGAAGATGACCGACTATTTTCACGGTGGGGGAGACTAATCTACTCTCTGTGGGTCATCATGCTCTCCTCCTCGAATCACATACATAAACAAACCTCATGCCGTTTCAGAACCAGAACCAAAACCAAAAGCATCGATCGAAACAGAAAAAGGGTGGCAAAAAGCACCAGCAGGAGCACTCGCCACGGCGGATTACACTCCACTCGGCCGATGCGTATTCGGCGTCCACATCGGTAGGGGCCGTGCCGACGTGGATCCACCAAGGCACGCGGTGACTACTACACACGCATGCACATCCACTGTTTTACTTTACTACTACTAGAGCTGCTGCTGCCGCACCTGCACCTGCATTGCATACGTCCACGGGACGAGGAAGGGTCCTGGTTGCGTGTACCGGCAGCCACTGGGTGAAGACGGTATCTGTCTGTCCGCACTTCCCTTAATTATATGGCTGGTCTCGCGATCAATGGCGCGTCGGCCAGCAATGGCGTGCTACGGCAGGCTCTAACAGTGACAGACGTGGTTGCTTCTGGCCCGATTAGCCGCTAAATTAATAGGTTCGCTGTTGAGGGGAGCGAACGATCGAGATGGCACTGGACGGATGCAGAGCTCTCTGGTACGTACTCTGTCTGCCTGATTGCGAGGCTTTGAAATGCAGGGCCGAGGCATCGTATCATGGAGCAGGCGCGCCACGTGAACAATGCGCCGTAATGATAAAGATGGTAACAAAAAACTACAGTACCGCGGTTGAAAAACGGGCTGGCTGCTTCCTGCGCTAGTTTTCTTTTATTTCTGTCATGAACAAGAAGTGGTATTGCACTTCAGTTTATCCATGAAAATGATGTATCCTCATCCATATCGAATCCGAATCGATCTGATCATCACCGGATGGGAAGCGGCTTTGCATAGATGATTGATCTGGTTCGGTTTCCAACTTCTCATCGAGATCAGATGCTCTACCAAAAGTGTTTTCCTTTTTTCCCTCTTTGCTACGAAAAAGTGCATTCCTATGCAATATGCATATGCTTCTGCTATAGAGAAGCTGTTTGAAGAAGAGGCGAATGCATGAACTTGAGCAGAAGCAAGGAGCAACGTAGAGAAATAGAAACCACTAGGATGATGATAAACACATGGAATTACTTCCACTTCCATTTGGTCATATTTTTTGTTACTGTATTCACTCTGTACACATTGGTTTTATTCCTCTCACGGCTGCATCATCCTAAGCTAGAAACGGGATCAATACATGGCATGCATATTTACAGAGGACGAAGGAAAATTGCAAAAAAGGAAACTAAAAGAAGAGACTACCATCAGGTTCTTTTTTTGATTTTCCGGGGAGGCCTCGGTTTGGGCCTCTTGGACGCTCGCTACTCCACGAGCGCGGCGAAGCAGCTCTCGGTGCGCGCGAGCGGGCAGCCGGCGCCGGGCCCGGCGCCCGCGGCCGCGGCGGGGGCCACGGCGTCGCGCCTCGGGCTGCTCGGCGTGGAGCGGACCAGCCTCGGCGGCGACGGCGAGCCCAGCCTGCGGCGGAGCAGCAGCCGCAGGGCCGCGATGAGCTCGTCGCCGGGCGACGGGGGAGCGGACGCGCGGCGCCCCTCGCCGCACACGCAGGCGTGGCGGTCCAGCGCCTCCGCGGGCGACACCGGCGGCGAGGCCCTGCACATCTCCTCGGCCACCGCGTCCCCGCACAGCCCGCAGATCCACCGCCCGCCGTACCGCGAGCGCACGCCGGCGATGTACGGCGCCGTGCACTCCTCCGTGAACCCGCAGCACTCGCACGCCACCTCCTCCTCCTCCTCCTCCACCTCCTCGCGCGCTTGCACCTCCGCCTCCATGGTCAAGACCTCCAGCTCACTGATTCGTAGCCCCGCCGCCTTCTCAACGCCGGTGATTGCTGCTGCTCCGACGATGACCAGAGAGGAAGAAAAGCCCCGTTCGTGTTCGTGAGCGCGTCCGGAGTCCGTATTTATCCGGCCCGTCGTCGTCGTGCGCGGGCGCGAGATGCTGGCGTGTGGGGCCGGCGTACGTGCGACTGAATTATGAGGCCGGGCCCGCGCGCGCCACGTGGTGCCGCGGCATTGGGCGGGGGCGCGGGACCGGGACCGGGTCCGCCTGCCAGCTGTGGCCAAGTGGGCGGGCCGGGCCGGGGTCCCGCCGTTGCTTGTGGTCTGGGTGGCGCCAAAGGCGTCCGTCCGCCCTGCCTGTGCTGTCCCGCGGCTGCGACTGATTAACTTGCCGCGGCCGTTTCGTACCGCACCGCGGCACCGCACGGCTTGCTTGTTTAAGCACATCAAGTGAGCGCCTCGTTATCTCTCTCTCTCTCTTTTTTTTTGCGGGGAGCGCCTCGTTATCTCGTGGAACGTGGATGGTGAATAAACTGGTACGATACCATGGCGTCGTGTTTGATGAGAATACGGCAGCCGTACGTGTGGTGTGGTGTTTCTAGCTAGGCGAGTTTGTGTGTAGATAGATTCTACTTTGATGATTGAAGAATTACACACTGCCTGGTGCAAGTTGTTGTACTATACAAAAAGAAGATGTGACGGCGCTGGTGGTCAACGTCCACACGCGTACCTGTCCGGGTCGCTACTTGGCGAGGCAGACGCTTAGCAATTCTCGTGGAACGTGTAGGGCGCTTGCTGAAGGAAGAAGCCAAGAGAAACGAGGCTGGGACAGTGATGCTTCGCCTTGTCTATTGCTTGTTACAACTGGCCCCTGCTGAATCGAACACGCCAGCGGTAACTTGCAAGGGAGAAGCCGGCGTACGTCGTCGTCGTTCACATTGGCAGTGCGTGCACGGCCGCGTTGACCTGGAGGCGTGATCCTCCTCCTATCCGTGCCAGCGATTTCCGCTCGTGCAACACGGTGGCATTAGCGTTAGCAGCGCGTCGGCTGCTTTGAGCGCGCGCGTGCTCCAGGCTTGCGGCGGCAGGTAGCGGCCGTCCGGAGGCGGTGGTGGAGTGGGCGTGCCGTGTGCGCGGCACGTCGAAGCGTTGCGTGATCGATCGTAAGGGTAGACGCGGACGGCAGATTCTTGGGATCGTAAATAAACGGAGCCGGCCCGCGTGGTCGGGTTTTCCTTTTAATTGAGGCCACGCGGCCGTCCCGGCCGGCGACAGCGCGCGTGGGCGGCGAGCTGCCCGGCACGCGCCCGCGGGCGGGTTCGTGGGCGGTGGGTGTGCCAGGCGCGGCCGACCAGGTGTGGAGTGGAGAGCTGGAGATCGAACGATGCGTGTGTGCGTGCCTACGAGAGAGCGGACGAACCCCTCAAAAAAAAAACGAGAGAGCGGACGATGCGTGTGCGTGCGTGCGTACGAGGCGCCGGCCGGTGCCGGCGGGGTCTGGTCGGCGAGGGAGGCGGCGCGCGCCGGGTCGTCCTGGCTTTTATTTTTATTTTTATTTTTATGGAAGAACCACGACAGCCCACGAGGAATGCATTGTCCAACTCGCTCGTCTAAAAGCCCACGGCTATACAGTATAGGCTTGTCCGGTCCAATCGGCAAAACCTATACGGCGCCCTCGGCCCCCGTTTATGCAGTTACCTCAGGGCAGGCTGCTTGCACTTTTTTTCTTCTGTTTTTAAACTGCAAAAAATACACGCGTAGTGTGAAATAGAACATGCGACTGCCGTGTTGAGTGTAGCCACGATAACCAACCCAGACACCTCACTTGCTATCGTTTTTTTTGCGAACCTCACTTGCTATGGTTAAATACATATTGTTTCCTCCTTTTCTCTTTCATCTTTCCTTTCCTTTTTTTCTTTTCTTTGTCCTTTTTTCTTTATTTTTTAAACTCGTGAAGTATTCTTCAAAATCGATGAAGTTTTTCCAAAATCCATGTACATTTTTGCAAAATCAATGATTTTTTTGAATTTGATGAACTTTTTTTAAGTTCGATGAACGTTTTTTCAATTTTGATGAACTTATTCTCCAAACCGATGATATTTTTTCAAATTTGATGAACTTTTTTTCAAAATCGGTGATTTTTTAAAAGGTTTGTTTTTAAAATTTGATGAACTTTTTTAAAAAATTGTAAAACTTTGTTAAGATTCGCGAGTATTTTTCAAATTCCGGACCTATCCAGCGATCGGTCGAACGGTCACACGTGCTTGATGGGCCGGCGCAATAGACCAGGCGCGTGAGGGCCGGCTGCTCAAGTGGCGCTTAAGGCGCCGTTTAGGAGCCCCTGGGCCAATCTGCATGGACTTTCTTTTTTGAATGGTGTCTACACACAGACTAAGGGGCCCCCCCATTGCATTTATACAAAATTACTAGTTGAGAGTTATCCATTGCAAAGACCACTCCTCATCTTCTCACACGCTGGCAAAATGATGCACCGCATACGCGCCATTTATTGCAACCTAGATTTGTTTATACAAAACATTTTATCTCTTAAACCGTGTGTCTGCATATCAAATCATTCTTACTTTTGACAGTTAGATTTCTCGCGTCAAGATCTTCAAAACTAGATCAATGTTAATAGATTTTGAATGAACTTTCTTGCATGAAAAAACCAAAAAACTAATACAAAAAACTGAAAAGCAAAAATAAACCGTTAACCAAAAAATGAAATACCAATAAATGGAAAAAATGGAAGCACAGTTGCAGTTTCACTTTTTTGGGAAGCTCAGGCTGTGATATTTCCTTTTTTCGGGGTAGCATAAGTTGTGCTTCTCGCGAAAGTAGAACACAAATTTACTTCTCGTGGAGATTGGCCCAACATTCTATTCCGACGACAGCCCTTCTGAACCATCACAATATGTCCAACACGAGCTCATGCTGCCTTTGTGGCGTGGAAGACACTTGGAGACTTGCACTCCTAAACTGTGCCGTGTCAAGGAGCACATGGGCACTATCATCGGATCCGATTACGCATCTTTGAGCATGAATGTGGATGACAACACAAAGAGATGGTTATTTCCATGCACGAGTCACTGCCCCAAGACGAGTTCATTATTTTCGTGGTTACTTTGTGGGCTCAGTGGGAGCACGTCGGAAGGCAGCTCATGAACATTTGATTGCAAGTTTTTGTAGGTAGCTTACCAAGCTAACCGTTTGGTAGGCGGCTCACGAACAGACTTACCAAAGTCCGTTCAACATGCAGGGATTTTTGCAGTCATACTTGGGAGAATTGAATGCCATCCAAACATTGATACCTGAAATCTACTAGCTCATTTGTTGTGCGCCCAACACAGTGGATCGCCCCTCCAGCAGGTTCAGTAAATATCGATGTCAATGATGCGGGGGACATTATGGAGCTATGGGTGCGGTCTGCCGAGACCAAACATGCCAATTCCTTGGAACCCCGGCTATTATTTTCCAAAGTGTTTCGTTTATACTTTCAAATATCCTATATATATATTGTATATATTGAAACAAATATTAATCATGCATTTAAAAAATCTTTTTTTTGCGAGTGGCATTTCAAAAATGTTAAATTTGTATAGCAAAATGTTTCTCATGTATAGAAAAAAACACAAATTGTGTGAAAAAAGTTTATCATGTATTCAAAAAAAAAGTTAAATCCAAGCATATGAAGAAATGTTAAATTTGTATATAAAAATGTTGACCATGTATTAAAAAAATTAACTTGTATTTCAAAAAAAATTAATCAAGCATTTCAAAATTTTCAAATTTGTACAGAAAAAGTATTGACCAGCTATTGGAAAATGTAGATCTGGTATTTGAAAAATGTTAGTCAAGCATTTGATTTTTTAAAATGTGCATAGAAGAAATGTTCACCATGTATTTTCAAAAATATAGATCTAGTTTTTTAAAACCGTTACTCAAGCATTTGAAAAATGTTAAATGTGTATAGAAAAAAATTGCGGATGGTATAGAAAAACATTGACCATGTATTAAAAAATGCATATCAGGTATTTTAGAATGTTAAATGTATATTTATATAATTTGACCCTGTATTCAATAAATCTTAATCTTGTATTTGAAAAACATTACACGCGTATTAGAAAAATGCATTAAATATAAAGCAAAAATGTGCATAGAAAAACAATGAAAACCGGTAGAAAACACAAGAAAACCAATGAAAAGCAAGAAGAAAAAATAAAACTGAAGAAAAATAAATAAAATAAAAAATCTAGTGAAAAACAAAAAGAAACTTAGAAAATGAAAGAAAATAGAAAAACTATTAATAACATAGAAAAATGAATAAAACCTGACTCTATTTCTTTAACAAGGTCATGACCTACTAATTAATCACAAACCGGATGGTGGTCGGTTGGCTAGCAATGCAACACTGTGGCTAGTAGACCGCGACCCTTTTTCTTTACGTTATTTCTTTTAGCGTGAAATGGGCCGGCCCGCAACTGTAGAGACTTCAGCGTGAGCGAAGGGAAGACTCTTGCGGTAAGCGAGATATAGCTTTGCGCCTGTCACTGGTGCTTGAGTTGGACGCGTGTCACAAAATGAAACCTTCGCGAGGATCGTTTTTGGAACAAACGTGATCCAGGAGACTTGAAGTGGACGTCAAGGAAGCAGCGAGGCGGCCACGAGGTAGGAGGGCGCGCCCCCCACCCTCGTAGGCCCCTCGCAGCTCCACCGACCTACTTCTTTCGCCTATATATACTCTTATACCCCGAAACCTTCGGGGAGAGCCACGAAACACCTTTTCTACCGCCGCAACCTTCTGTACCCATGAGATCCCATCTTGTGGCCTTTTTCGGCGATCTTCCGGAGGGGGATTCGATCACGGGGCTTCTACATCAACACCATAGCCTCTCCGATGATGTGTGAGTAGTTTACCACAGACCTTCGGGTCCATAGTTATTAGCTAGATGGTTTCTTCTCTCTCTTTGGATCTCAATACAAAGTTCTCCTCGATCTTCTTGGAGATCTATTCGATGTAACTCTTTTTGCGGTGTGTTTGCCGAGATCCGATAAATTGTGGGTTTATGAACTTGATTATCTATGATATTATTTGATTCTTCTCTGAATTCTTATATGCATGATTTGATATCTTTGCAAGTCTCTTCGAATTATCGGTTTAGTTTGGCCTACTAGATTGATCTTTCTTGCAATGGGAGAACTGCTTTGCTTTGGGTTCAATCTTGCGGTGCTCGATCCCAGTGACAAAGGAAAACGACACGTATTGTATTGTTGCCATCGAGGATAAAAAGATGGGGTTTATATCATATTGCTTGAGTTTATCCATCTATATCATGTCATCTTGCCTAATGCGTTACTCCATTCTTATGAACTTAATACTCTAGATGCATGCTGGATAGTGGTCGATGTGTGGAGTAATAGTAGTAGATGGAGAATCGTTTAGGTCTACTTGTCACGGACGTGATGCCTATATTCATGATCATTGCCTTAGATATCATCATAACTATGCGCTTTTCTATCGATTGCTCGGCAGTAATTTGTTCACCCACCGTAATACATGCTATCTTGAGAGAGCCACTAGTGAAACATATGGCCCCCGGGTCTACTTTACATCATATAAGTTTCCAATCTACAATTCTAGTTTACTATCTATTTTACAATCTTTATTTTCCAATCTATACCACAAAAATACCAAAAATATTCATCTTATTATATCTATCAGATATCACTTTCGTAAATGACCGTGAAGGGAATGACAACCCCTTTATCGCGTTGGTTGCGAGGTTCTTGTTTGTTTGTGCAGGTACTAGGGGACTTGCGTGTAGTCTCCTACTGGATTGATACCTTGGTCCTCAAAAACTGAGGGAAATACTTACGCTACTTTTCTGTATCACCCTTTCCTCTTCAAGGGAAAACCAACGCATGCTCAAGAGGTGGCAAGAAGGATTTCTGGCACCGTTGCCGGGGAGATCTACGCATAAGTCAAAACATACCAACTACCCATCACAAACTCTTATCCCTCACATTGCATTATTTGCCATTCGCCTCTCGTTTTCCTCTCCCCCACTTCACCCTTGCCGTTTTATCCGCCTCTTTTCCGTTCGCCCTTTTCCGTTCATCTCCTTTCGCTTGCCTCTTCTGTGCTTGCTTGTTGGATTGATTGGTTGTCACGATGGCTCAAGGCAATACTAAATTGTGTGACTTTTCCAATACCAACAACAATGATTTTATTAGCACTCCGATTGCTCCTCTTACCGATGTCGAATCTTGTGAAATTAATACTGCTTTACTGAATCTTGTCATGAAAGATCAATTTGCTGGCCTTCCTAGTGAAGATGCCGCTACCCATCTAAACAACTTTGTTAATTTATGTGGTATGCAAAAGAATAAAGATGTGGATAATGATATTGTTAAATTGAAGGTATTTCCGTTTTCGCTTAGAGATGGTGCTAAAACTTGGTTCTCTTCTTTGCCTAAAAATAGTATTAATTCTTGAAATAAGTGTAAAGATGCTTTTATCTCTAAGTATTTCCCTCCCGCTAAGATCATCTCTCTTAGGAACGATATTATGAATTTTAAGCAACTTGATCATGAGCATGTTGCACAAGCTTGGGAGAGTATGAAATTAATGATATGTAATTTCCCTACACATGGTTTGAATTTACGAATGATTATACAAAAAATTTAAGCTGGATTGAATTTTGCTTCTAGAAATCTTTTAGATTCGGCCGCGGGAGGCACTTTTATGGAAATCACTTTAGGAGAAGCTACTAAACTCCTAGATAATATTATGGTTAATTATTCTCAATGCCACACCGAAAGATCCACTAGTAAAAAAGTTCATGCGATTGAAGAGATTAATGTTTTGAGTGGAAAGATGGATGAACTTATCAAATTGTTTGCTAATAAAAGTGTTTCTTCCGATCCTAATGATATGCCTTTGTCTACTTTTATTGAGAATAATAATGAATCTATGGATGTGAATTTTGTTGGTAGGAACAATTTTGGTAACAACGCGTATAGAGGAAATTTTAATTCTAGGTCGTTTCCTAGTAATTCCTTTAATAATTATGGTAATTGCTACAACAATTCTTATGGAAATTTTAATAAGATGCTCTCTGATTTTGCGACTAGTGTTAAAGAATTTATGAATTCGCAAAAGAATTTCAATGCTTTGCTTGAAGAAAAAATGCTTAAGATTGATGAGTGGGCTAGGAACGTGAATAGATTTTCTCTTGATGTTGATTCTTTGAAACTTAGATCTATTCCACCTAAGCATGATATCAATGAGTCTCTCAAAGCTATGAGAATTTCCATTGATGAGTGCAAAGAAAGAACCGCCAGGATGCGTGCTAAAAAGATTGCTTTGTGAAAGCGTGTTCTTCTAGTTTTCATGATAAAAATGATGAAGATCTAAAAGTGATTGGTCTGTCTCCTATTAAGTCTTTGTTTGCCAATATGAATCTTGATAAAGATGGGACTGGAGATGAGTCAACTTTAGTTAAAAGGCGTCCCAATGATTCGGAGTTTTAGATCTTGATGCAAAAATTGGTAAAAGTGGGATTGAAGAGGTCAAAACTTTATATATCAATGAACCCACTATTTTGGATTTCGAGGAATTTAATTATGATAATTGCTCTTTGACAGATTGTATTTCCTTGTTGCAATCTGTGCTAAATTCTCCTCATGCTTATGATCAAAACAAAGCTTTCAATAAACATATCGTTGATGCTTTAATGCAATCTTATGAAGAAAAACATGAATTAGAAGTTTCTATCCCTAGAAAACTTTATGATGTGTGGGAACTTACTATTAAAATTAAGATTAAAGATCATGAATGCTATGCTTTATGTGATTTGGGAGCTAGTGTTTTGATACCTCTCCATCGTATCTATAATTTTTGATTGTTCCATGCCAATATTATACAACTTTCATATACTTTTGGCAACTTTTTATACTATTTTTGGGACTAACATATTGATCCAGTGCCCAGTGCCAGTTCCTGTTTGTTGCATGTTTTTTGTTTTGCAGAAAATCCATATCAAACGGAGTCCAAACGAGATAAAAACTGACGGAGATTTTTTTTTGGAATATATGTGAATTTTGGGAAGTTAAATCAACGCGAGACGATGCTCGAGGGGCCCATGAGGCAGGGGGCGTGCCCCTGACCCTCGTGGACACCCCGTAAGGCGTTTGTTGCCCTTCTTTTTCCGCAAGAAAGCTAATATCCGGATAAAAATCGTGTTCAAATTTCAATCCAATTGGAGTTACGGATCTCCGGGAATATAAGAAACGGTGAAAGGCCAGATCTGGGAACGCAGAAACAGAGAGAGACAGAGGGACATATCCAATCTCGAAGGGGCTCTCGCTCCTCCTCCGCCATGGAGGCCATGGACCAGAGGGGAAACCCTTCTCCTATCTAGGGAGAAGGTCAAGGAAGAAGAAGAAGAAGGGGGGGGGGGGGGAGGGGCTCTCCCCCCTCTCTTCAGGTGGCGCTGGAACGCCGCTTGGGCCATCATCATCACTGCAATCTACACCAACAACTTCACCGCCCTCATCACCAACTCTTCCCCCCTCTATGCAGCGGTGTAACCCCTATTTTACCCGCTGTAATCTCTACTTAAACATGGTGCTCAACGCTATATATTATTTCCCAATGATGTATGGCTATCCTATGATGTTTGAGTAGATCCGTTTTGTCCTATAGGTTAATTGATGATCGTGATTGGTTTGAGCTGCATGTTTTATTATTGGTGATGTCCTATGGTGCTCTCCGTGTCGCACAAGCATGAGGGATCCCTGCTGTAGGGTTTGCAATATGTTCATGATTTGCTTATGGTGGGTGGCGTGAGTGATAGAAACACAAACCCGAGTAAGTAGGTTGTTTGCGTATGGGAATAAAGAGGACTTGATGCCTTATAATGCTATGGTTGGGTTTTACCTTAATGATCTTTAGTAGTTACGGATGCTTGCTAGAGTTCCAATCATAAGTGCATATGATCCAAGAAGACAAAGTGTGTTAGCTTATGCCTCTCCCTCAAATAAAATTGCAATAATGATTACCGGTCTAGTTATCGATTGCCTAGGGACAAATAACTTTCTTGTGTGACAACAAGCTCTCTACTAAAACTAACTTAGTTGTTTCTTTATCTAAACAGCCCCTACTTTTTATTTACGCGCTCTTTATTATCTTGCAAACCTATCCAATATCACCTACAAAGTACTTCTAGTTTCATACTTGTTCTAAGTAAAGCGAACGTTAAGCGTTGATACATCTCCGTCGTATCTACTTTTCCAAACAGTTTTGCCCTTGTTTTGGACTCTAACTTGCATGATTTGAATGGAATTAACCCGGACGACACTATTTTCAGCAGAATTGCCATGGTGTTATTTTTGTGCAGAAATAAAAGTTCTCGGAGTGACATAAAAATCAACGGATATTATTTTTGGAATATATAAAAAATACTGAAAGAAAGATCCACGTCAGGGGGCCCACACCCTGTCCACGAGGGTGGGGGCGCGACCTATCCCCTAGGCGCGCCCCCTGCCTCGTGGGACCCCTGACGCTCCACCGACCTCAACTCCAACTCCATATATTCATGTTCGAGGAGAAAAAAATAGAGAGAAGGATTCATCGCATTTTATGATACGGAGCCGCCACCAAGCCCTAAACTCTCTCGGGAGGGCTGATCTGGAGTCCGTTCGGGGCTCCGGAGAGGGGAATCCGTCGCCATCGCCATCATCAACCTTCCTCCATCACCAATTTCGTGATGCTCACTGCCGTGCGTGAGTAATTCCATCGTAGGCTTGCTGGACAGTGATGGATTGGATGAGATTTATCATGTAATCGAGTTAGTTTTGTTAGGGTTTGATCCCTAGTATCCACTATATTCTAGGATTGATGTTGCTATGACTTTGCTATGCTTAATGCTTGTCACTAGGTCCTGAGTGCCATGATTTCATATTTGAACCTATTATGTTTTCATGAATATATGTGAGTTCGTGATCCTATCTTGCAAGTCTATAGTCACCTACTATGTGTTATGATCCGTTAACCCCGAAGTGACAATAATTGGGATACTTACCGGTACTGACCGTAATTTGAGGAGTTCATGTATTCACTATGTGTTAATGCTTTGGTCCGGTACTCTATCAAAAGGAGGCCTTAATATCCCTTAGTTTCCAATAGGACCCCGCTGCCACAAGAGGGTGGGACAAAAGATGTCATGCAAGTTCTTTTTCATAAACATGTATGACTACATTCAGAATACATGCCTGCATTACATTGATGAATTGGAGCTAGTTCTGTGTCACCCTATGTTATGACTGTTACATGATCGATCGCATCCGGCATAATTCTCCATCAACGATCCAATGCCTACGAGCTTTTCATATATTGTTCTTCGCTTATTTACTTTTTCGTTGCTATTGTTACAATCACTACAAAACCCCAAAATATTACTTTTGCTACCGTTACCATTATTATCATATTACTTTGCTACAAAATACCTTACTGCAGATATTAAGTTTCCAGGTGTGGTTGAATTGACAACTCAGCTGCTAATACTTGAGAATATTCTTTGGCTCCCCTTGTATCGAATCAATAAATTTGGGTTGAATACTCTACCCTCGAAAACTGTTGCGATCCCCTATACTTGTGGGTTATCAAGACTATTTTCTGGCGCCATTGCCGGGGAGCTTAGCTCTATTCTTTGAGTCAGTTGGGATTTATATCTGTTTATCACTATGAAGAACTTGAAAGATATAAGAACCAAGATTTATCCCTCAACTACGAGGGGAGGTAAGGAGCTGCCATCTAGCTCTGCGCTTGATTGACCTTCTATTTTGAGTAATCTTGGGAAACCTAAACCTGCTTCTGCTATTAATTCTGATATGTCGCATGTTATTGATGATGCCACTTCTGCTATGCATGATACTTATGATGAAACTACTTCTATGCTTGATACTACTGTGCCACTTGGTGAATTTTGATACGTCTCCAACGTATCTATAATTTTTGATTGCTCCATGCTATTATATTATCTGTTTTGGATGTTTATGGGCTTTATTATACACTTTTATATTTTTTTGGGACTAACCTATTAACTGGAGGCCCAGCCCAAATTGTTGTTTTCTTGCCTATATTGGTGTTTCGAAGAAAAGGAATATCAAACGGAGTCCGAATGGAATGAAACCTTCGGGAGAGTTACTTTTGGAACAGAAGCAATTCAGGAGACTTGGAGTAGATGTCAGGGAAGCTTCAAGGTGGCCACGAGGCAGGGAGGCGCGCCTGCCCCCTGGGCGCGCCTCTCACACTCGTGGGCCCCTCGTGGCTCCCCTGACCGACTTCTTTTGCCTATATATGTCCATATACCCTAGAAACATCGGGGAGCGAAATAGATCAGGAGTTCCGCCACCAGAAGCCTCTGTAGGCACCGAGAACAAATCTAGACCCGTTCCGGCACCCTGACGGAGGGGGGAATCCCTCTCCGGTGGCCATCTTCATCATCCCGGCGCTCTCCATGACGAGGGGGAGTAGTTCACCCTCGGGGCTTAGAGTATGTACCAGTAGCTATGTGTTTGATCTCTCTCTCTCTCTCTTTCTCTCTCTCTCTCTCTCTCTCTCTCTCTCTCGTGTTCTTGAGGTGGTACGATCTTGATGTATCGCGAGCTTTGCTATTATAGTTGGATCTTATGATGTTTCTCTCCCCTCTACTCTCTTGTGATGAATTGAGTTTTCCCTTTGAAGTTATCTTATCGGATTGAGTCTTTAAGGATTTGAGAACACTTGATGTATGTCTTGCATGTGCTTACCTGTGGTGACAATGGGATATCACGTGACCCACTTGATGTATGTTTTGGTGATCAACTTGCGAGTTCCGTGACCTCGTGAACTTATGCATAGGGGTTGGCACACGTTTTCGTCTTGACTCTCTGGTAGAAACTTTGGGGCACTCTTTGAAGTTCTTTGTGTTGGTTGAATAGATGAATCTGAGATTGTGTGATGCATATCGTATAATCATACCCACGGATACTTGAGGTGACATTGGAGTATCTAGGTGACATTAGGGTTTTGGTTGATTTGTATCTTAAGGTGTTATTATAGTACGAACTCTATGATAGATCGAACAGAAAGAATATCTTCATGTTATTTTACTACGGACTCTTGAATAGATCGATCAGAAAGGATAACTTTGAGGTGGTTTCGTACCCTACCATAATCTATTCGTTTGTTCTCTGCTATTAGTGACTTTGGAGTGACTCTTTGTTGCATGTTGAGGGATAGTTATATGATCCAATTATGTTATTATTGTTGAGAGGACTTGCACTAGTGAAAGTATGAACCCTAGGCCTTGTTCCAACACATTGCAATACCGTTTACGCTCACTTTTACCACTTGTTACCTTGCTGTTCTTATATTTTCAGATTACAAAAACCATTATCTACTATCCATATTGCACTTGTATCACCATCTCTTAGCCGAACTAGTGCACCTATACAATTTACCATTGTATTGGGTGTGTTGGGGACACAAGAGACTCTTTGTTATTTGGTTGCAGGGTTGTTTGAGAGAGACCATCTTCATCCTACGCCTCCCACGGATTGATAAACCTTAGGTCATCCACTTGAGGGAAATTTTCTACTGTCCTACAAACCTCTACACTTGGAGGCCCAACAACGTCTACAAGAAGAAGGTTGTGTAGTAGACATCAAGCTCTTTTCTGGCGCCGTTGCCGGGGAGATTAGCGCTTGAAGGTATATCTTTAGATCTTGCAATCGAATCTTTTAGTTTCTTGTTTTATCACTAGTTTAGTCTATAAAAGAAAACTACAAAAAGATGGAATTGAGTTTGCCTCATACGCTTCATCTTTTAATATCTTTCGTGAGAATGATGGAAAGGAAAATTGTGCTCAAATGCTAGAAGAAGAAGTCTATAAAATGTTTGGTATTAAATCTTTGAATGATGAGCATGATTGCAATGTTATTAGTATGAACTCTTTGAATATCCATAGTACTAATGATGATTGCACTAGTCATGATGAAAATATCTCTTATAAGCATGTCGATTTTTGTGGAGTGCATAGAGTTTGCAAGTACATACCAAACAGGGAAGATAGATTTTGCAAGAGGCATAAGTATTTGGAAACTAAATGGTTGCAAGAAAGGCTAGATGTTTGTGCTGAAAATTTAAATTTTCTTAGCCGTACTTGTGAACTCTGCAATGAATGTGATCATTTCAGTACCCAATGCAAATTGTTTCATGATCGTATCGTGTCCAAAAATTGTGATGACTTGATTTCCCTTGCACATCATAATGAACTTAGTTTGCTCTTGGGTTATGAAGAAATGAAACGTATATCTAAGGTTATTCCAGAATTTGCCCTTGATAGAGTTCTTAATTTTGATCTAGAGGAAATTTATATGTATTGTGCGGTGAATTTCATTGAAAATCCTTATATTGCCAAGTATATAAAGAAAATAAAAGAAATAGAGGATGAAGAGAATACTAATGAAAGGGAAGAGACTTCCCAATATTCTCCTATTATTTCTTATGATGAATCGGGTAACGAGGAGGAGCCTTCTATTCAACCAATCTCATTAATAAGGAGCCCCAAAAAGAGGATTGAACCCACACATGATATGAAGAAGAAAAAGAAAAGACGGAGAAGTAAAGGTAGAAAGGTATCTCTCCCAAATGATGTTGCTCCTATTTCTCATTGTGATGATGATAATTGCTATACTATTGGTGCTATCCATACTATTAATGATGAGAGTGATTATGCTTATGATATGAAAAGGCCCAAGCTTGGGGATGTTATGTTTGATGAAGATGATGTTTTTGAGAATATATTTGCTGCAATTAATGTTTGTCCCAAGATTGCAAATGATACGTTTAATGAAGATGATATTTTTAGTCTCCCAAGTTTTGATATGCAAATTTATAATGATGATAGCATGCCTCCTACTTATGATGATTATATTGATGAAAGTGGGTTTGGAAGAGTGTCAACTTTAGGAAGTAATGATCCCACTATTTTGGAGGATGTTTAATCTTATTATGATAATTATGAAAGTGGATTTGGAGAGGCCATGACTTTATTTAGTGATGATTCCACTATCTTGGAAGATGTTTCAATCGATTATGATGAGAACAAATTTGCTACTTATGATAATTATTGTGATGATACATATGCTATAAAAAGTAGTGATGATTATATTTATAAAACTTGTTATGATTATGATTACCCTTTTTCTGAACATTACTCTTTTAATGTGAAAACAATTTATAGTATTCGAGTCTCTTATGATACTCCCACTATTTCGATTGAGAAGAATTTTGCTTATGTAGAGAATAGTAAATTTTCTATGCTTGTAGATCATGAAAAGAATGTTTTAGGTGTTGGTTATATTGTTGAAATCATTCATGATGCTACTAAAAATCTATTATATACTTAAAACAATAGGCAAACAATCCATTACGTTCGTCCACATATGCTAATATTATTTTCACCGTCCGATTAAAATAATAATGGTTGAGATTTAAAGTTCTTACGTAACGTCGTAAGATGTAAATAGCAGCATATTGCACCCCACGTTATCACGTTGATGATACAATACGGTCTCAACTAGCAGCCGAACCATGATGACCGTGGTGCATACTAGAGTCCATGAGGCACTACACGTCCATGCAATGATATGCGTGATATGATGGTAAAAGAGTAGACGTGTTAGAGATGGACTCAATTAGAGGCTGATTGATCTAATATATAGCAAGTCTCCCACTTCAAATAAATAAGAGGAGTCATGTACCTTTCCCTATACGTGAGTTTCCTAGACTAGCAACATAGGTTATGTCAGCCGGGCTCGGCGGCTGCACGCGCGCAGCTGCTTTGCTCGATTCTTTTGCCGCTGCCCCTTTCTTGCCTCCCGTCGCCAAGCTGGTACGCAAGCCTCGGGTGCTCAATCCCGTGGGAGAAAGGAGCATGGTACCCATTACGGTCCATTGAAATACGACGCAGTAAGTGATAGGCTCCAGAGTGCCCGGCAATCTCGGTGTCGTCACTTGGCCCTGCATGACGTCGTCGGAGACAACGGACAGAAGTGCCTACACATGTTATGCAAGGGCCATAGCAAAAGGAAGATGAAGACCTCCAGTGGTGGCCATGGAGGTGGTCCTTTTGTCAAGATCTTGGTGGAGAAGGAGATACCCAAAGTGCACCAAGTGGAGCAGAAGCCACAATAGGACCAGCCACGTTCTCTGGACTTCAGGTGTATGGCCGCGATGGCGAGCGGTACGTTTAGGAGTACAAGTATTTGATGAGAAACACTACTTATCGGCCGTGCGCTGAGGAGCGGCGGCTACATGTACCCTGCCACTAGGCTCAGCAACGTCAGACACAGAGGAGTCATGGTGGGGGCACGATGCTGTGATGCGTCGGCTGGGAGGCGCATCGGCACTGTCCACATTCACGTATGCCTCTAGGCGCCGTCTCCTACCTGTAGGCGCCGTCAAGGTGCCCCCTTTCCCCCTTCTGCCTCTCTCCCCTACTCGTGCACCGGGGTGAAAACCCAAATCCCCCTGGATTGGGCGGCAGCGACGCTTGCGGCGGCGCCACCTTCATGGAGGTGCCGCCTTCGGTTGAGCATGGGGAGGTGGCAAGTTCGATCTGGTTGGTGGGCGTCCGGTGGTGACATGGTTGGCGTTGGTGGGGTCTTGGTGGTTCTTCTCCAAGTCAGTGGCTTCCCAACATTGTCTGCTCTGTCACCAGCTGCCTCACCATGCTTTTTGCTTCTCCTTGAGTGTTGGTCCCCCCTGCTCCATGTTTGCCTTTGTGGAGCTTGGTGACGCGAGTTAGTGGTGCCCTGGTCAGACTCTCCGGGCGGCAATGGCGTCAGTTGTACATCTTTGCTCTAGGGAGAGCGTTTGCATCGCCTGACGGATCGGCGCCTCGTGCCAGGCGAGGGGCTAGGGAGCCCCTTCGGAGTTGCAGGATGTTGTCAACGGTGCGGTTGGAGTCAATGGAGCTGTCAACGTTCCCTTACATGCTAGTTGGATCTCCGCAAGGCTTGCTGGTGTACGGGATGGATTGAACTCGGTGGAGGGATTCACTATCTTCAAGCTGGTCTTGTTCTTTAGTTTTCTTCATCTTTGCTTGTAGATGGTAGGAAGCCTATTAGCTGCTTGCACAGCACTATGTATCCTTTTAGCTGTTTCTTTGTTCTTCTTTGTAAGTTGGTGGTTGCTGTAATCCTGGCCGGTTGATGGCTTTGTTAATTCAAAGCCGGGCTCGACTTGAGCCTTCGTTCTAAAAAAAATTGATCAGCTCCTTCTGATAGGGCTTAATAACTATCTGAACAATTGATGTGAAGAAAATCAAACTGATCGTTCTCCGGTGATGCGGCGCTAGATGATGAGGATGAAGGCAAGGAGGTTAAGGGTGAGCACCAGGTTGATCACGACAATGGACGGCATTGGAATAATTTGACCATGAGATCTGCATGCACAACACTAATTAAGCTAAGCGCAGAGTTAGCTCGCTTTTCTTTGCGGGGGTGGATAAGAGGATAATGGGGTGAAAGACAGGCCATCTAATGGAGCTACGCTGCTATGTGCGCACAACCGCTGAGCCGAGCGGTGGAGCGCCTTGCGCGCAGGAGAGCATGCCGTGGGATGCCCTTCCCCGCTCGTCTCTCATCTATTGAGGTACATGCAACATATCTCCTATGTTCATTTACTGATTTATTTTTTTTGTCAAACAATACATTTATTCAATGATATTAGTATGATATGAGAAGTGGTCCCTTAGACACGCATGTAAGCATCGAACATACGTTTATTTAAATGTGCGAATTAGTCCAACGTACATGAGCATATTAACACTTGAAGCAAGATACATAGGCGTAATTTAATATTCTTTGAAACAAATACAATACTACTGAAACTTTGATAAGTTCTAGGTTTAAAAATATACTTGAAGCGCACAGTGCTTGAATCTAGATGGTCGGATTACACATGCCCTCCATCAAGCAAAATACACAACTCTTGGGCCAAGGCTAAAATTGGACAAATTAGTCGAAAATTTCAAATAAAGAATCTATAAGTTCTCGACATCAAATATGTTAGTGTTTTCTAACTCCATGGAATTTTTCATTAAAAATGACATCTATTCTGATTCTGGAAGACATAAAGCAAAATATGTGGTCTAGAAAGCTTCACGATATCCTTTTAACAAGACAACTGTGTTGGCCTTGAACACCAATATGTTAGTTTGTCAGAAAACTTTGCGTGCCCTGCAAAATAAAACTTTGCGCACACATATAAGGATATCACCATGTTTGTTGTAAAAACATTATTTTATTTTTTGTTTGTTTTTTTACTATGAGCAAGTTTAGGGTTCATCAGGGAGTATTTGAGCCATGGTGGCATTTTAAATAGCTGGCAATCATGTGAAGTACTCCCTTCGAACCAAAATATAAGACATTTTTATAGTTCAGATTCAGCTGCAAAAATGTCTTATTTTGGTAAGGAGGTAGTATATGATAAGTCATTTCCGGCATCCTAAATAGTAGAACTTGACGCAACCAACAGTCACGATCAAAGGAAGGTACAAGCTTATGGAAGTTTGAGATAATGTTCTTGGCATTTCAATAAATGCATGATAATGGATATACATGGAGGCGAGAAAAATTAGGTATATATATGTGCATATAATCATCTGGATGGCCAATAATGCGTGTGCATATACTTAATTTTTATAATAAAAATTGGAAACATAGATATAAATAATAATTTATAGGAAATCTAGCCGCGCAAATGCACGGGCCACCCTGCTAGTTATTATGAGGGAGGAATATATGCTTGTAGGAATTGCAATAATATGAAGTTTCGTCCCTATGTGCTTAAAGTTTTGAAGTTACGCTTGTTTTGTCTTCCTATGCTAGTTGATTATTGTTCCTATAAATTGTTTGCTCACAAAACCCTTATGCATAGGAAGTGGGTTAGACTTAAATTTTCTAGTCATATTCTTCGTGATGCTCTCTTTATGTTTCAATTCTTATCTTTTATGTGAGCATCATTGAAATCATCATGCCTAGGTAGGGGCGTTAAGCGATAACGCTTGTTGAGAGGCAACCCAATTTTATTTTAGTTCCTTACTTTTTGTTCCTGTTTAGTAATAAATTAATCATCTATCCTATGTTATGATTGTGTCTTTATGTTTTAATTAGTGTTTGTGCCAAGTAAAGCCTTTAGGATCTTCTTGGGTGACTGTTATTTGATCTTGCTGTAAAAAACAGAAAGTATGCGCTCACGAGAATAATTTTCATTTTTTACCAGAGAGCGATAAAATACCAATTCCACTTGCAGTAGATTAATAAACATATTGCATAGGACTTCCTAATTTCTCAGGATTTTTGGAGTTACAGAAGTATTCGAAACCTACAGATTACTACAGACTGTTCTGTTTTTGACAGATTATGTTCTCTATGTGTTGTTTGCTTATTTTGATGAATCTATGAGTAGTATCGGAGGGTATGAACCATAGAGAAGTTGGAATACAGTAGATATTACACCAATATGAATTTAGAATGAGTTCAAAACAGTACTTAAGTGATGACTTATTTTCTTATACTAACGGAGCTTACGAGTTTTCTGTTAAGTTTTGTGTTGTGAAGTTTTCAAGTTTTGGGTGAAGATTCGATGGACTAAGGAATAAGGAGTGGAAAAAGCCTAAGCTTGGGGATGCCCAAGGCACCCCAAGGTAAAATCTAAGGACACCAAAAAGCCTACGCTTGGTGATGCCCCGGAAGGCATCCCCTCTTTCGTCTTCGTTCATCGGTAACTTTACTTGGAGCTATATTTTTATTCACCACATGATATGTGTTTTGCTTGGAGCGTCATTTTATTTTCATTTGTTTTGCTTGCTGTTTGAATAATATACCAAGATATGAAATTCTTAAATGTTAGAGAGTCTTCACATAGTTGCATAATTATTCGACTACTCATTGATCTTCACTTATATCTTTTGGAGTAGTTTGTCATTTGCTCTAGTGCTTCACTTATATCTTTTGAGCTATATAATTTTTGCTTTAGTGCTTCACTTATATCTTTTAGAGTGGCGGTGCTTCTATTTTATAGAAATGCTTGATCTCTCATGCTTCACTTATATTATTTTGAGAGTCCTTTAGAACAACATGACAATAATAAAAACTTTCATACAAGTGCATTGAATACTGAGAGAAGTTTGATACTTGATGATTGTTTTGAGATATGGAGATGGTGATATTAGAGTCATGCTAGTTGAGTAGTTGTGAATTTGAGAAATACTTGTGTTAAAGTTTGTGATTCCCGTAGCATGCACGCATGGTGAACCGTTATATGATGAAGTTGGAGCATGATTTATTTATTGATTGCCTTCCTTATGAGTGGCGGTCGGGGACGAGCGATGGTCTTTTCCTACCAATCTATCCCCCTAGGAGCATGCACGTAGTACTTTGTTACGATAACTAATAGATTTTTGCAATAAGTATGTGAGTTCTTTATGACTAATGTTGAGTCTATGGATTATACGCATTCTCACCCTTCCACCATTGCTAGCCTCTCTAGTACCGCGCAACTTTTGCCGGTACCATAAACCCACCATATATCTTCCTCAAAACAGCCACCATACCTACCTATTATGGAATTCCCATAGCCACTCTAAGATATATTGCTATGCATCTTTCCACCGTTCCGTTTATTATGACACGCTTCATCATTGTCATATTGCTTTGCATGATCATGTAGTTGACATCGTATTTGTGGCAAAGCCACCGTTCATAATTCTTTCATACATGTCACTCATGAGTCATTGCACATCCCGGTACACCGTCAGAGGCATTCATATAGAGTCATATTTTGTTCTAAGTGTCGAGTTGTAATTCTTGAGTTGTAAGTAAAAAGAAGTGTGATGATCATCATTATTAGAGCATTGTCCCAGTGAGGAAAGGATGATGGAGACTATGATTCCCCCACAAATCGGGATGAGACTCCGGATGAAAAATAAATTAAAAAAAAGAGAAAAAAGAGGCAAAAAAAAGAGAAAAGGCCCAAAAAATGAGAGAAAAAGAGAGAAGGGGCAATGCTACTATCCTTTTACCACACTTGTGCTTCAAAGTAGCACCATGATCTTCATGATAGAGAGTCTCCTATGTTGTCACTTTCATATACTAGTGGGAATCTTTCATTATAGAACTTGGCTTGTATATTCCAATGATGGGCTTCCTCAAAATGCCCTAGGTCTTCGTGAGCAAGCGAGTTGGATGCACACCCACTAGTTTCTTTTGTTGAGCTTTCATACACTTATAGCTCTAGTGCATCCGTTGCATGGCAATCCCTACTCACTCACATTGATATCTATTGATGGGCATCTCCATAGCCCGTTGATACGCCTAGTTGATGTGAGACTATCTTCTCCTTTTTGTCTTCTCCATAACCACCATTCCATTCCACCTATAGTGCTATGTTCATGGCTCAAGCTCATGTATTGTGTGAAGATTGAAAAAGTTTGAGAACATCAAAAGTATGAAACAATTGCTTGGCTTGTCATCGGGGTTGTGCAAGATTTAAATATTTTGTGTGATGAAGATAGAGCATAGCCAGGCTATATGATTTTGTAGGGATAGCATTGTTTGGCCATGTTATTTTGAGAAGACATGATTACTTTGTTTGTATGCTTGAAGTATTATTAAGTTTATGTCAATATTAAACTTTTGTCTTGATTCTTATGGATCTGAATATTCTTGCCACAATAAAGAGAACTACATGGATAAATATGTTAGGTAGCATTCCACATAAAAAATTCTGTTTTTATCATTTACCTACTCGAGGACGAGCAAGAATTAAGCTTGGGGATGCTTGATACGTCTCCAACGTATCTATAAATTTTGATTGCTCCATGCTATTATATTATCTGTTTTGGATGTTTATGGGCTTTATTATACACTTTTATATTATTTTTGGGACTAACCTATTAACTGGAGGCCCATCCCAAATTGTTGTTTTCTTGCCTATTTTTGGAATGGAATGAAACCTTCGGGAGAGCTATTTTTGGAACGGAAGCAATCCAGGAGACTTGGAGTAGACGTCAGGGAAGATTCGAGGTGGCCACGAGGCAGGGAGGCACGCCTGTCCCCCGGGCGCGCCCCCACCCTCGTGGGCCCCTCGTGGCTCCCCTGACCGACTTCTTTCGCCTATATATGTCCATATACCCTAGAAACATCGGGGAGCAGAATAGATCAGGAGTTCCGCCGCCAGAAGCCTCTGTAGGCACCGAAAACCAATCTAGACCCATTTCGGCACCCTACCTGAGGGGGGAATCCCTCTCCGGTGGCCATCTTCATCATCCCGGCGCTCTCCATGACGAGGAGGGAGTAGTTCACCCTCGGGGCTGAGGGTATGTACCAATAGCTATGTGTTTGATCTCTCTCTCTCTCTCTCTCTCTCTTGTTCTTGAGGTGGTACGATCTTGATGTATCACGAGCTTTGCTATTATAGTTGGATCTTATGATGTTTCTCCCCCTCTACTCTCTTGTGATGAATTGAGTTTTCCCTTTGAAGTTATCTTATCAGATTGAGTCTTTAAGGATTTGAGAACACTTGATGTATGTCTTGCATGTGCTTATTTGTGGTGACAATGGGATATCACGTGATCCACTTGATGTATGTGTTGGTGATCAACTTGCGAGTTCCGTGACCTCGTGAACTTATGCATAGGGGTTGGCACACATTTTCATCTTGACTCTCCGGTGGAAACTTTGGGGCACTCTTTGAAGTTCTTTGTGTTGGTTGAATAGATGAATCTGAGATTGTGTGATGCATATCGTATAATCATACCCACGGATACTTAAGGTGACATTGGAGTATCTAGGTGACATTAGGGTTTTGGTTGATTTGTATCTTAAGGTGTTATTCTAGTACGAACTCTATGATAGATCGAACGGAAAGAATAGCTTCATGTTATTTTACTACGGACTCTTGAATAGATCGATCAGGAAGGATAACTTTGAGGTGGTTTCGTACCCTACCATAATCTCTTCGTTTGTTCTCTGCTATTAGTGACTTTGGAGTGACTCTTTGTTGCATGTTTAGGGATAGTTATATGATCCAATTATGTTATTATTGTTGGGAGGACTTGCACTAGTGAAAATATGAACCCTAGGCCTTGTTTCAACACATTGCAATACCGTTTACGCTCACTTTTACCACTTGTTACCTTGCTGTTTTTATATTTTCAGATTACAAAACCATTATCTACTATCCATATTGCACTTGTATCACCATCTCTTCGCCGAACTAGTGCACCTATACAATTTACCATTGTATTGGGTGTGTTGGGGACACAAGAGACTCTTTGTTATTTGGTTGCAGGGTTGTTTGAGAGAGACCATCTTCATCCTATGCCTCCCACCGATTGATAAACCTTATGTCATCCACTTGAGGGAAATTTGCTACTGTCCTACAAACCTCTGCACTTGGAGGCCCAACAACGTCTAAAAGAAGAAGGTTGTGTAGTAGACATGAAATTTCTTGATGAACAACTTGCTAGGGCTAGAGAGAATGAAATTGTTGGAACTGATAATATTGATGAACGTGATGATGAAGATTCTCCCCCTAGATATCAATTGCCTGTTGTGCGTGAGGTTTATGTTATGGATGAAGAAACTGCTAGAGGGTTTCTTGCGTGCAATGATAGAAGTGATCTTAAGAAACTATTATCTAAGCTGAAAGAAAAATCTCTGAATGCTAGAATGAAATATGATCCTGCTTATGCTACTTCACCTATCTTTATTACTGATAAGGATTATGATTCTCAGTTGATCCCGATATAATTACTTTGGTTGAATCTGATCCTTTCTATGGCTATGAATCTGAAACAGTTGTGGCACATCTTACTAAATTAAATGATATAGCTACCCTGTTCACTAATGATGAGAAAACTCACTACTATTATATCCTTAAATTATTTCCGTTCTCATTAAAGGGTGATGCTAAGATATGGTTTAATTCTCTTGATCCTGGTTGTGTGCGTAGTTCCCAGGATATGATTTATTACTTCCCTGCTAAATATTTCCCCGCTCATAAGAAACAAGTTGCTAAGGGAAATATATAATTTTGTGCAAATTGAAGAAGAGAGTCTCCCACAAGCTTGGGGGAGGCTTATCCGATTACTTAATGATTTGCTTGATCATCCTCTCAAGAAAAATGAAATACTTGATATCTTTTATAATGGACTAACTGATTCTTCCAGAGACCACCTGGATAGTTGTGTTGGTTGTGTTTTCAGGGAAAGAACAGTTGATCAAGCTGAAATTCTATTGAATAATATGTTGACCAATGAAAATAATTAGACACTTCCTGAACCAACTCCTAAGCCAACTCTGAAGAAAAGGGGTATTCTATTTCTTAGTCCTGAAGATATGCAAGAGGCAAAGAAATCTATGAAAGAAAAAGGTATAAAAGCTGAAGATGTTAAGAATTTACCTCCTATTGAAGAAATGCATGGTCTTAATTCATCACCTATTGAAGAAATACATGGTCTTGATAACCCGACACATGTAGTAAAGGTAAATTCTCTCTATAGATATGATAAAGCTGAAATCCCTCCTGCTAAGTTTGCTAGCCAATGTTTGGATGAATTTGATAACTTTATGGTTAAGCAAGAAGATTTTAATGCTTATTTTGGTAGACAACCGAAACACAATGCTTGTATGACTGAACACTTGAGTGATTTATATGGCTAGTGTTAAAGGTGAACTTAAAAACTTATTAGTAAACATGCTTCTATGGTTACCACTCAAGTAGAACAAGTACTTAAAGCTCAGAATGATTTGCTCAATGAATTGAATAGTAAGAATAATGACTTTGATGTTAGAGTTGCAACTAGAGGAGGTAAAGTGACTCAAGAACCTTTGTATCCTGAGGGCCACCCTAAGAGAATTGAGCAAGATTCTCAGGGAACTAATATTGATGCACCTAGTACTTCTAAGAGGAAGAAAAAGAACAATGATAGGACTTTGCATGCTTCTAGTGAACCTATTGTTGACACACATGAGAATTCTAATGATATTTCTATCTCTGATGCTGAAGCACAATCTAGTAATGAATATGAACCTAGTGATACTGTTAATGATGATGTTCATATTGATGCTCAACCTAGCAATGATAATGATGTAGAGGTTGAACCTGCTGTTGATCTTGATAACCCACAATCAAAGAATCAACGTTATGATAAGAGAGACTTTGTTGCTAGGAAGCACGATAAAGAAAGAGAACCATGGGTTCAGAAACCCATGCCTTTTCCTCCTAAACCATTCAAGAAAAATGATGATGAGGATTTTGAGCGCTTTGCTGAAATGATTAGACCTATATTTTTGCGTATGCGTTTAACTGATATGCTTAAAATGAATCCTTATGCTAAATATATGAAAGATATAGTTACAAATAAGAGAAAGATACCAGAAGCTCAAATTTCCACCATGCTTGCTAATTACACTTTTAAGGGTGGAATACCAAAGAAACTTGGAGATCCAGGAGTACCAACTATACCATGCTCCATTAAAAGAAACTATGTTAAAGCTGCTTTATGTGAGCTTGGAGTCGGTGTTAGTGTTATGCCTCTCTCTTTATATCGTAGACTTGATTTGAATAAGTTGACACCTACTGAAATATCTTTGCAAATGGCTGACAAATCAACTGCTATACCTGTCGGTATTTGTGAGAATGTGCCTGTTGTGGTTGCAAACGTTACTATTTTAACGGACTTTGTTATTCTTGATATTCCCGAGGACGATAGTATGTCTATTATTCTTGGAAGACCCTTTTTGAATACTGCAGGTGCTGTTATTGATTGCACCAAAGGCAATTTCACTTTTCATGTTAATGGTAATGAGCATACGGTGCACTTTCCTAGGAAACAACCTCAAGTCCACAGTATCAATTCTATTGGAAAAATTTCAACAATCACTATTGGAGGTTTTGAATTTCCTCTTCCTAATATCAAGAAGAAATACGATATTCTTATTGTTGGGGACATGCATATCCCCGTTGAGGTAACCTAGTGTTATTCGAAATTTCTCCGGTTTCATGTTACTCGAAATGAGTTTGTTAACAAGACCTGATCAACCT
Organism: Triticum aestivum; assembly: GCF_018294505.1. NCBI lineage: Eukaryota > Viridiplantae > Streptophyta > Magnoliopsida > Poales > Poaceae > Triticum > Triticum aestivum. Next base: position 130,174,006 of record NC_057797.1, on the reverse strand, counting down.
TGTTAGTGGATTCCTTTTGATGAGCATGATATGGATGAAGTTAGAAAAGACAACTCTCTGTACCCTCCTTTTACTTTCTATTATTTATATTAAATAAAGCAAAAATAGTATTTTCTGTCTGTTTTCTGAATTATCCATGCAATAAAAATACCTCGAAAATAAAAGTTCTCCAAATGCCCTGAAATTTAAATATGTTTTTTTCTAGAATATTTGAGAATATCTGACACTAAAAACACAGCAGGGGGAGCAGCCACGTGCCCACGAGGGTGGAGGGCGCGCCCACCCCCTGGGCGTGCCCCCTGCCTCGTGGAACCCACGTGGGTCCCCTCCACTTATTCCAGCCACCACACACTCCTTCTTCCTCCCAAAAAAATCACTAGCCAGCTCAAACCCGAGTTCTTGCTCATCTTGCTGCCATTTTCGATCTCCTAGCTCAAAGCTCCATTCAGAAAACTGCTTTGGGGGATTGTTCTTTGGTATGTGACTCCTCCAATGGTCCAATTAGTTTTTTTTCTAGTGCTTTATTCATTGCAAATTTTTGCTCCTTAGGTGACCCTGTTCTTGAGCTTGCATGTCAAATTTATGTGGTCAAAGGTAGTTTTAATGCATGATATGGCCTCTAGGCACTTGTAGGAGTAGTTGCTATCAATTTTGTTGAGTTTGGTTCACTTTTATTTTAAGTTACTAAAAATTTCAGAAAATTTTCAGAGGAAGAAATATGTTTAGGAAAATGTACCAAGGTGGTTCTTCAAGGAAGCAAGGACCCAGTCCCGCAATACGCGATGCAGACGATGAACAACCAGGGGATGCTCAAGTGCGGCCTTGTGAATGGCCGTTAGAGGACTTCATGGTTAGACCAGGAATCAAGGAGGAATTTGAAGCATATGTGTGCAATGCCGATCTTGAGGGCTTCATGGCAGATAAGTGCCGTCAGTACCACTACCTCACTGATTCCTTTGTGAGAAGGTTTGAATTTTCATCATCACGTAGTTCTCAAACCGTCCTGTTTGATCTTTATGATAAATCTTATACCATGGACTTAGAAGATTTTAACACTGCTTGTAAACTCTCACAGTGGGGTAATGTTAGTGAACCTCGCAAATCTGAATATACAGATTTTCTTGCTAGTATAACTATGGGGGAATCTAGAGATGTAACACAAGCCACCATAGGGAGCACTCATTTTCCCGCTATACATTATTTTTCTCTCTTCATAGGAAGGTGCATAAATGGTAAAGATGAAGCATGTCACATGTGTGTACCCGATCTTAGCGTTCTTAGGAGCGCTGTTTTAGGAGATAAACAATAAAACTTGGGGGCTATTGTTGCACGTAGGTTGCATAATAATAGTATTCATGGAGATTTCTTTGGTGGAATTTATGCAACTCGTATAGCTAATTTTCTTGAGATACCCATACGTGGAGATGATATTGAGTTGCCTCCTTCTTATCTAGATTATGATGCTATGGTTCATCATCAATTTGTTGAGAGGAACGACCAGTCCCTCCAGTACCGACTAATCTTTGACAGACAATGCACCTATCACGTCGCTCTCCCTGCTCCCGCTTTCTTTGACTTTCAGGCAAAGGGGAGATATGTTATAACCAGGGAGGAGGCCACCGAGTATGAGAGGAGGGCGGAGGTAGCCCGCCTCCATGCTGCAGCGCTCTAGGCAGTAGCTGATGCATCTCAGTACGACCCCAGCTTCAACTTCGGATATCCACCAGGCCATCCGTGGGCATAGACCAACTTAGGCCAAAAGCCTAAGCATGAGGGAGTACGTATTTCTCACCGACATTACATTCCTGTTCACACACTCATGCTAGTTGTCGGTGCTCATACTTTTTCATTGTAATATACATGCTAGTTTATTTCCCTTTTTATGCTTTCTTCTTGTGTGTTTGATAAACCTCAAGAAAAAACCAAAAAAATTTAGTTGTAGCTTTTAGTTAGTTTACTTTCCATGCCTGTAGTAGTAGTAATTAAAAAGAAAACCCAAAAAGATTTCTCGTTCTTCTTTTGCTTGTTGGGAGCTTTCCCATGTAAATAGTTTTGTTTCTTTTCTTTGGGGGTCGAGAGGAGAAGACCATAATGAAAATGTTGAGTGGCTCTCATATGCATTATTGTTGACACTATTCGGTCATATTATTATCTTGTCTTCTCTCTTGAATTGAATGCTTGCAAACTCCAACTTAGTTCAATGCACGTGCACTATTATTATTATCCACACTATTCGGTCATGCAAGTGAAATGCAATAATGACGATATATGATGAACTTATTGAGATGAGAAAAGCTGGTATGAACTCGACCTCTCTTGTTTTTGTAAATATGATTAGTTCATCGTTCCTGATTCAACCTATTATGAAAGAAACATGTTTGCAATGACAATTAGATATTATAGTTGCTTATGCCATGCTTAATTAGCTAGGATCTTATAATGGTTTACCTTGTGTGCCAACATGTTATTAAAATGGTTGTGATGTAGTATGATAGGGTGGTATCCTCCTTTGAACGATTCGAGTGGCTTGACTTGGCACATGTTCACACATGTAGTTGAAACAAAATCAACATAGCCTCTATGATATTTATGTTCATGGTGCATTATATCCTACTCATGCTTGCATTCGGTGTTGATTAATTTTAATGCATGTTCGTGACTGTTGTCACTCTCTAGCTGGTCGCTTCCCAGTCTTTTTCTAGCCTTCACTTGTACTAAGCGGGAATACTGCTTGTGCATCCAACTCCATAAACCCCAAAGTTTCCATATGAGTCCACCATACCTACCTATATATGGTATCTACCTGCCGTTCCAAGTAAATTTGTATGTGCCAAACTCTAAACCTTCAAATAACATTCTATTTTGTATGCTCGAATAGCTCATGTACCAACTAGGGATGTCTGTATATTCCATGCTAGGCGGGTTATTCTCAAGAGGAGTGGACTCAGCTCCTCACTCACGAGAAAATGGCTGGTCACCAGTGTCGGTGTCAAAACCAGTGGATCTCGGGTAGGGAGTCCCGAACTGTGCGTCTAGGATCGATGGTAACAGGAGACGAGGGACACGATGTTTACCCAGGTTCGGGCCCTCTCTATGGAGGTAATACCCTATGTCCTGCTTGATTGATATTGATGAATATGAGTGTTACAGGAGTTGATCTACCACGAGATCGTAATGGCTAAACCCTAGAAGTCTAGCCTATATGGGTACGGTAATGAGTATATGTGTTGACCTTTCCGGACTATCCCCTCCGGTTTATATAGACACCGAGAGGATCTAGGGTTTACATGGAGTCGGTTACATAAGAAGGAATCTTCGATCGCCAAGCTTGCCTTCCACGCCAAGTAGAGTCCAATCCGGACACGGTGCATTCTGCGGCCTTCATGTCTTCACAACCTATCAGTCCGGCCCATGGATTACAGGCCAGACGTCCGATGACCCCTTAGTCCAGGACTCCCTTAGTAGCCCCTGAACCTGGCTTTCAATGACGAGGAGTCCGGCGCGCTGATTGTCTTCGGCATTGCAAGGCAGGTTCCCCTTTCTCTGAGCTCCAAGATAATCTTCGGATACAATGATAGTATCCTGACCTATTACACACACCATACACAACCGCAGAGAGAATATATTTTTTCACACGAGTTCTATCTGCTGACAGCTTTTTACAACACGGCATTACACTTGTTCGGTCATAATTTTGAATCGCTTTTCGTCTGCCGCTCCACGTCTTGAGACGCTGTTGCCATTGGCACGTCTTGTCAAAGCAGAGATCGTGTCCCCTTATCGCGGGATTCTCATCAATGCGGGCATGGGTAACCCAACCGTGCCGTTTATACATCCCTTGGGAATAGGCGAGTTTTTAGGACGAGTGGGGAGGCGCTTGATATTCGCGGCCTTTATAAGGGGATAAGGACACTCTCCCTTTACCCACACCCTTCTTCATATTCAGTCCTTCCGTCCTCGAGCTCTAGCACCCAAGCTTTTAGATTTTCCTCGTTCGAGAAAGCACTCCAATCATGTCTGGATCCGGAGCTGGAGGCAAGTGGATGGCCTCCTCCGTTAATAAGAAGGACATCATGGAGCTTCGGGAGGCCGGTTATCTAGCCAAGGAGATTGCTCACCGACTCCCAGCAAAATGGCAAATCGTCCCTACCCCCGAGCCCCATGAGAGGGTTGTGTTTCTCCCACACTTCGTCCGTGGGCTGGGATTCTCTCTTCATCCATTTGTCCGTGGATTGATGTTTTACTATGGGTTGGACTTCCACGATCTGGCCCCCAACTTTATCCTCAATATCTCCGCATTCATAGTTGTGTGCAAAGCCTTTCTCCGCATCCCACCTCACTTTGGCCTATGACTGAAGACTTTTAATGTAAAGCCAAAGGTGGTGCGCGGCCAACAGGCCGAGTGCAAATGTGCCATGGTGGGCAAGATGCCCAATACCACCTGGCTTGAAGGCTCCTTTGTAGAGACGGTGAAGGGATGGCAATCGGGGTGGTTCTATATCACCGAGCCGCGCGACGCCAACTGGGCGGCGGCTCCCAAATTCCGATCCGAAGTCCCGATGCGTCTTACGTCCTGGCAAGAGAAGGGCCTGACCTGGGGATCTTTGGAAGAGATCACGAGGCTCCAAACATGCCTCCAAAACATGATAACCTGGAAGATTAAGCTCATTGATGTGATCCAGGTCATGCTTGTACGCCGGATCCTTCCATGTCAGCGCCGGACCTGTTATTTGTGGGAGTTCGATTCGACCGAGCACCAGACGCTGCTAAGGCTTTTCGGCACGACGCATGAAGATATCTGGAAGGTGCTCTTCAAGGGCAGAGAGACGCCGCCATCCTTGACCAAATATCACAGGCTCAATTTCAAGCGTCAGGCCAATTCGGTAAGCCATCAAGGTATAATCTTTAAGGACACACCTCGAGGAAGGATACTTAGCCTTCTTGTCAATTTCTTTTTCAGGCCTGGGTCAACCTAGCGGGACGGATTAATAGTCCGGCTCCACTGCCCGAATACGAAGAAACCCCACTCCTTACGAAGATGCTATTTCCAGCGCCTTACGACGTGCCGGAAAAGAAGGTCAAAACCACGGCCAAAGGGACCAGTAGGGACTTCGCCGAAGGAGCACCTTGGTCATCTCGTCTGACAACGAGACAGACCCCTCAGTCACCGACGATGACGACGAGGAGGGACGCGACTCCCCTCCTGCAAGAGGAAGGGAGAAAAGGGAGGGCTCTACGAGTTTGGGGCGGAGGCGCCCAAGAGGGAGAGAGGCTCCCTCGCGGATAACTCCACGTGGGATGTTGATAGCAGTCCGGGGCGACCTTGTCAGACCAAGCCTTGGGCCGCCTTGTGAGTACCAGAATCAAAAACATCTGGCCTTCTCGGTTTGTAATATTAACGCATCTTAAACCTTGTCATTGCAGTCCGGCACGCGATGGCTCCCCGCGATCCTCGACAGAGGATTCGCTGGATTCGAAGGAGATGGCTAGCATGTCTCCGCCACCTGCTCATTCCATCTCACCAAAGGGTGATGACGAGGTGGTGTCCAAAAAGACTTTCCCAGGCCAGGAGGAGATTCCGAAGACCATCGGGGCAACGTCCCAGGATGACTCTTCGGCCGCCGGACATACGGGGGAAAAGTCCCCACGGGGACTGGTGATGGGGCCCGAGTTCCCTCTAGGCCTCAGCCGGGTGCCATTTCGGAGATCTACATGGCTCTGGGGCCCAGCGAACGGAATTCCCCCCTAGGAGGGAATGTGCCTCTTCCACCGGTGACCTCTGTGCAACCAGAGGCACCGGATAATCTGCTGGAGGCGCTACGAGGCGCCTCTATCGTGGATGAGCATCGTTTCCTTATGGACACGGTAATAGAGAAGGTTCAGTTTGTCAACAACGGACTGGCCGAAGACTGCACCGGCCTTCTAACGGGCTTTGAGGTGAGTAATGTGATTGTAGAAAAAATATCACCGTATAGACAGTAGCCCCTGATGCTTTGTTTTGGTGTTCGGGAGGAAAAGCCAAACAGAGGATCGAGAATAAATATCGCAGGAGTCTAACATGAGTTGTCTGTGTGAATAAGCAGGTATCGCTGCAGGCTGCCACTGCTCATGCTGCGGAAGTTTCCGAACTGAAGCGGAAACTGGAGCGAGCCGAGGAGGAGCTCGGCCTCGTGAAGAAGCAGCTGGAAGATAGCCAAGGTATGCAGTAACCTGTGGGCACATTTCGAAAAAATGAGTAGTCCAGCCAGACTAAAGTGTCGTAAACTTTATTCGTGACCATGACCGAGGTGGCGTCCCTTAAGAGGGCATTAGCCGAGGCCGAGGACAAAGCGGCCAAGGAACGCGTCGCGCGCGAGAAGCACAAGGCCCAGGTTGGCGAGGCGCAGCAACAGCTCTAGGGCGCGATCGAGAGGTTTGAGTCCTTGGAGCGTGATTGTAAGGCGCAAGAGTCCGAACTGGCGAAGGCCCGCCGGAGCGCACAGGATGCACGAGCCGAAGCCCAGGACGCCCTCCAGGAAGTTCAGGCAGCCAAAGAGATTGCGGCGGGTAATTCTTTCACTATGCAAAGCAAGTATGTAGAAGAAACGTTCCTTGTACTTATCCGAATTTGGGTTTTCCAGGGGCGTTTACGGATATGCCGCGCAGTATATCAGATGCTGCCGAGCACTATAGACACGAAGAAGCGATGTCGACGGAGAAGCTATTCTGGTCCCAATATCTTGGACCCGAATATCTGTTGTCCTTCAGCGACCAGCTAAAGCAGTTGGTCGAGCTGCACAGGTCGGCAGAGCTAGCTATGAAGGACATGATAGTCCGGCTGTGGCCTGCTGAGCCTATACCTAGCAGGTACTTCAGACTTGTTAAGCAGCTTGTAAGTGCCTGTCCGTGGCTCGAAGCCGTGAAGCGGTCGGTCTGTATTGAAGGTGCGCGTATGACCTTTGCCCGCGTCAAGACGCATTGGGCAAAGCTGGATGCCAAGAAGCTAATGATCGAGGAGCCGCCGGAGGGCAAGGAGCATCGTCGACCCGAGCTCTATTTTGATGGTGTCCTGGAGGGGTCCCGCCTTGTGGCGGAGCAATGTTCGAAGGATGTAATATTCCCATGAGAACATTTGTATTATCCTGTCCTGTAATATGGAACAATGATGTTATGTGTTATAACGCTCGTGATTTACATTTTACCTCCTGTGCGGCCGTTTATGAAATCTGAGGGTTGACCAGTCGTCGGCTTCTATCCCCACATAGATAGTACGGGGGTGTTCGGTATAAATCTAAACACTCTTTGCTCCACCTTCTGGTCCTTCAAGGAGATGTTTAGCACAACAAACAAGGCAATCATACTATGCGGCCTTTACCGCCCTCACTTAGCCATAGGAGTTTGACAATTAAGAAAGTTGGCGAAGCCCCTGGTATTCGGAAGGCTGAACTAGGGGCGTTATACACGCCTAATCGGAGGAACCGATTCTTCGCAGGAAGCGGGAAAATCTCTAACGATTTGGAACCTCTCGAACAGCTGACCAGCTCTCGCGCATCATGACGGTCAGTTTTCGGCTTTCTCTACTGAGGTGCTCGTCCGGAAGAATCGGGACACAATCGCAGTAGTTCTCCCTTTACTACCCTAGCCTATATAGCGGAACGTAAGGTAGTAAGCACAGGAGCCGGGAAACCCAACTATTGACCAAAGACATGATTCGGAGCCGATGCATATAATGCTATAAGTTCGGGGTGCCGAACTATACTGAAAAAGTGTTTGGACTTTTATTGCCGTAATGCGGGGTGTAATGGAGCCCCTGACGCAGTAATACGTACCATGGTGTACGTGTGCAATAAGTAACATATACAAAGATGAGAAAACAAGAAAATTAGGTAATAAGCTGACGCCACCATTCATTCACCGTTGTGATGTAATTGGTACGTCGAGGCGTACTTTGTGTGAATAATGCGATAAGCAAATAAAGCTATTTAACATGCCGTAGCCAAGGGCGAGCCGTGTGCGGGCATGTAGAACAAGTATGGCGATCGTTAATAGAGACCACCTGGGGGTTCCCTTGTATGCCAGAGCTCCTTGCCTCCTTGGTGTGTTCTGCAAATGGGTCATCCGCATAGACCTCTAAAAGAGAAGAAAACTCGTAAAAAGGAAAAAGTAAAAGCGTGCGAATCCCAGGGTCGGTCGAGTCGTATAGTGGATCGCGAACGAGTTATGCCTCCGTCAATTCCCCATGGGGTTTTGAGTGCGTAGTTTATCTACGCGCGGTATTAGTGCCATTGCCTCATCGAGGCTGGGACGGAGGTCAAATTGCTAATTCGGCTCTTGACGAGCCGAGCTGTCCTGCGGCAGTGTGGTCCGGACCCTCTTGATGATGTCCAGGGGCTCGGTAGCCGAATTATAATGCTGCTTGAGAAGGCCGCTCTGTACCTCTGCTGCTAGGGCGGCAGTGTGCTCCTATATACGGAGGGAGCGTTCCGTGTTTCCATTTACTGTAATGATGCCACGTGGGCCGGGCATCTTGACTTGAGATAAGTGTAATGTGGCACCGCGTTGAATCTAGTGAATGCGGTTCGTCCGAGCAAGGCGTGATAGCCGCTGCGAAATGGGACGATATCGAAGATTAGTTCTTCACTTCGGAAGTTGTCCGGGGAACCGAAGACCACCTCCAGCGTGATTGAGCCCGTACAACGGGCCTCTACGCCTGGTATAACTCCTTTAAAGGTAGTTATCATGGGCTTGATTTGTGAGGGATTAATGCCTATTTTGTGTACTGTATCCTGATAGAGCAGGTTGAGGCTGCTACCACCGTCCATTAGGACTCGTGTCATGTGAAATCCGTCGATGATTGGGTCGAGTACCAATGCGGCCGAACCGCCGTGACGGATGCTAGTTGGATGATCACGACGATCAAAGGTGATCGGTACTGACGACCATGGGTTGAATTTTGGGGCGACTGGCTCTACCGCATAAACGTCCCTGTGTGCGCGCTTGCGCTCCCTTTTGGGGATGTGTGTAGCGTATATCATGTTCACCGTTTTGACATGAGGCGGGAATTTCTTCTGCCCCCCAGTGTTCGGCTGTCGGGGCTCCTCATCTTCGTCCTTGCTCTGTGATTCCCCTTCCTTGTTTCTGCTATTTACCTTGCTGGCTTGCTTAAAGACCCGACAATCTCTGTTAGTATGGTTGGCCGGTTTGTCTGGGGTGCCATGTATCTGGCACAGACGATCGAGTATGTGGTCCAAGCTGGATGGTCCTCCGCCGTTCCCTTTATAGGGATTTTTTCGCTAGCCGGACTTGGAGCCACTGAATCCAGCGTGAATGGTAGTGTCATCGGTGTTATCGGCATTGCTTCGACGTTTGTGTCTGTTGTGCCGGAGCTTGCCGGTGCTGTTTTTGGCCTCGGAGGGGCCTGCTTCGTTGGCTGTGTTTGTACTGCGAGCCAGCCAACTATCCTCTCCCACGCAAAAGCGGGTCATAAGTGCTGTGAGGGCTTCCATGGACCTCGGATTTTCTTGGCCGAGGTGGTGGGCGAGCCATTCATCACGGATGCTATGCTTAAAGGCCGCTAGGGCTTCGGCATCCGGACAGTCAACAATCTGGTTCTTTTTGGTTAGGAACCTAGTCTAGAATTTTTTGGCTGATTCTCCAGATTGTTGAACTATGTGGCTTAAGTCATCGGCATCGGGTGGCTGGACATATGTACCTCGGAAGTTGTCAAGGAAGGCTTCTTCCAAGTCCTCCCAGCTGCCGATGGAGTTCTCATGCAGACTATTTAGCCAGTGTTGAGCTGGTCCTTTGAGCTTTAATGGGAGGTATTTGATGGCATGGAGGTCATCTCCTCGGGCCATGTGTATGTGAAGAATAAAATCTTCGATCCACACTGCCGGGACGGTTGTTCCGTCGTAGGATTCAATATTGACAGGCTTGAACCCCTCGGGGAATTCATGATCCAACACCTCGTCTGTGAAGCAGAGAGGGTGTGCGGCACCTCTATAGCGGGCCGCGTCACGGCGCATCTTCGGCGACGTCTGAGGGAGTCCTGGATTAGGGGGTCCTCGGACAGCCGGACTATATACTTTGGCCGGACTATTGGACTATGAAGATACAAGATTGAAGACTTCGTCCCGTGTTCGGATGTGACTCTCCTTTGCGTGGAAGGCAAGCTTGGTGATTCGGATATGTAGATCTCCTTCTCTGTAACCGACTCTGTGTAACCCTAGCCCCCTCCGGTGTCTATATAAACCGGAGGGTTTAGTCCGTAGGACAACAACAATCAGAATCATAGGCTAGCTTCTAGGGTTTAGCCTCTACGATCTCGTGGTAGATCAACTCTTGTAATACTCATACCATCAAGATCAATCAAGCAGGAAGTAGGGTATTACCTCCATCGAGAGGGCCCGAACCTGGGTAAACATTGTGTCCCCCGCCTCCTGTTACCATCAGCCTTAGACGCACAGTTCGGGACCCCCTACCCGAGATCCGCCGGTTTTGACCCCGACATTGGTGCTTTCATTGAGAGTTCCACTGTGCCGTCACGATAAGGCTTGATGGATCGTCTTGTTGTTAAGGACAACATTACCTCTGGGGGAGCCCTAGCTGTAGGCCAAACTCTCTGACTAGGCGGCTTCATCATGACCGCCTATTCGGCCGTCGCGCCGACGATGACTTCTTGGGTCATCGAAAACAGCCTCCACATCGGCTCGGGATTCACCGAGCAGATGGATCCAATGGAGCTCTCTTCCTTGAATGAGCTCTTGGGTCGCATCGCCGCCTTGGGAGTCGCTATGGACTATGATCGGATCAGGCTTAAACCCGACTGAGGGAGTCCTGGATTAGGGGGTCTCCGGATAGCCGGACTATATCCTTTGGCCGGACTGTTGGACTATGAAGATACAAGATTGAAGACTTCGTCCCATGTCCGGATGGGACTCTCCTTGGTGTGGAAGGCAAGCTAGGCAATACGGATATGTATATCTCCTCCTTTGTAACCGACCTTGTGTAACCCTAGCCCCCTCCAGTGTCTATATAAACCGGAGGGGTTTAGTCCGTAAGACAACATACAATCATACATAGGCTAGCTTCTAGGGTTTAGCCTCGCTGATCTCATGGTAGATCAGCTCTTGTACTATTCATATTATCAAGAATAATCAAGCAAGACGTAGGGTTTTACCTCCATCAAGAGGGCCCGAACATGGGTAAAACATCGTGTTCCCTGCCTCCTGTTACCATCCGCCTTAGACGCACAGTTCGGGACCCCCTACCCGAGATCCGCCGGTTTTGACACGGACATTGGTGCTTTCATTGAGAGTTCCTCTGTGTCGTCACCGTTAGGCTTGATGGCTCCTTCGATCATCGATAGCGATGCAGTCCAGGGTGAGACTTTTCTCCCCGGACAGATCTTTGTATTCGGCAGCTTCGCACTGCGGGCCAACTCGCTTGGCCATCTGGAGCAGATCGAGAGTTACGCCTCTAGCCACCAGGTCAGGTTTGGAAGCTTAAACTACACGGCCGACATCCGTGGAGACTTGATCTTCGACGGATTTGAGCCCTTGCCGAGTGCGCCGCACAATCACGATGAGCATGATTTAGCTCTACCATCAGACAGTGTTCAGGAGACCGCACCGGCAACCGCTTCGACCCTCAATTCGGAGCCAATTGCGCCATCCATGGACGGGTGGATAGACCCCGCCACGGAGGCCGTATTCTCAGCGGCGATCGAGCCGAGTATAGACCTTACCCTTCATGGGAGCCGTGACGCCGAACTGCCGGATTCTTCCCCGGCCACGGACTCCGAACCGCCTGCGCCTGTGCCTATCGAACCCGACTGGGTGCCAATCATGGAGTTCACCTCCGCGGATATCTTTCAGCACTCACCCTTCAGCGACATACTGAACTCATTAAGGTCTCTCTCCCTGTCAGGAGAGTCCTAGATGAACTATGTTCGGCAGGATTGGGATGCGGATGACGAAAAAATTCGCCGCCCACCCACCACCCACTTAGTAGCCACTGTCGACAATTTGACTGACATGCTCGACTTCGACTCCAAAGACATCGACGGTATGGAGGACGATGCGGGAGACGAAGAGGAACCACTGCCCACAGGGCACTGGACAACCACCTCATCATATGATATATACATGGTGGACACACCCAAAGAAGGCAATGGCGACGGGACGGTGGAGGATGACCCCTCCAAGAAGAAACCCAAGCGCTGACGTCAGCAGCGCCGCTCTAAGTCTCGCCAAAGCAAAAGGGGTGACACTGGCACAGGAGATAATAGCACTCCGGACAGTGCCGAAGACGACAACAATCCCCTCCAGCAAGATTTAGAGCAGGAGGATGGAGAAGCCAGCCCTCCCGAGAGAGCGGCAGATGGAGAGGCGGAGGATGATAATTACATGCCTCCCTCTGAAGACGAGGCAAGCCTCGACGACGATGAATTTGTCGTGCCGGAGGATCCCGCCGAGCAAGAGTGCTTCAAGCGCCGGCTTATAGCCATGGCAAATAGCCTTAAGAAAAAGCAGCAGCAGCTTCAAGCTGATCAAGATTTGCTAGCTGACAGATGGACTGAAGTCCTTGCGGCCGAGGAATATGAACTCGAACGCCCCTCCAAGAGTTACCCAAAGCGCATGTTGCTACCCCGACTGGAGGAGGAAGCATTAAAACCTACATCCCCAGCATATGACGCGGCCGATCGGCCACCTCGTGGCCGCGACAGAGAGGCATTTCAGCCAAAAACTCAGCCCGCACCCCGACGCCACGCAATAAAAATGACAAGGCACGGGGAAACACACTAGACCTGCGAGACGTATTGGAGGACAAAGCAAAACACGCAAGATCGATCTACGGATCACGAGGGCGCGCCACTACGCGAGACGATAACCGTCACACCGTATACAGTAAAAGTAAATCCGGTCGGGCCGAACACAGTGGACAAGACTCATTCGAGCTGCGTCGCGACATAGCCCACTACAGAGGCGCCGCACACCCCATATGCTTCACAGACGAAGTAATGGATCACCAAATCCCAGAGGATTTCAAACCCGTAAATATCGAATCATACGATAGCACAACAGATCCTGCGATATGGATCGATGACTTCCTCCTGCACATCCACATGGCCCGCGGACGATCTGCACGCCATCAAATACCTCCCACTCAAGCTCAAAGGACCAGCTCGGCATTTTATCAACAGCCTGCCAGCAGAATCCATTGGCTGTTGGGAAGATCTGGAAGCCGCATTCCTCGACAACTTCCAGGGCACTTGTGTGCGACCACCAGATGCCGATGACTTGAGCCACATAATTCAGCAGCCAGAGGAATCGGCCAGGCAATTCTGGACACGGTTCCTGACAAAGAAAAATAAAATCGTCGACTATCCGGATGTAGAGGCCCTAGCAGCTTTTAAGCACAACATCTGCGACAAGTGGCTCGCCCGGCACCTTGGCTAGGAAAAACCAAAATCTATGGCAGCCCTCACGACACTCATGACCCGCTTTTGCGCGCGAGAAGACAGTTGGCTGGCTCGCAGCAATAACATATCAAAGAACCACGGTACTTCAGATACCAAGGATAGCAATGGCAGGTCACGTCGCAACAAACATAAGCGCCGCATCAATAGCGACAATACCGAGGATACGACAGTCAATGCGGGATTCAGAGGCTCTAAACCCGGTCAGCGGAAAAAGCCATTCAAAAGAAGCACTCCGGGCCCGTCCAGTTTGGATCGTATACTCGATCGCTCGTGCCAAATACATGGCACCCCCGACAAGCCAGCCAACCACACCAACAGGGAATGTTGGGTGTTCAAGCAGGCTGGCAAGTTAAACGCCGAAAACAAAGATAAGGGGCTACATAGCGATGACGAGGAGGAGCCCCGGTAGCCGAACACCGGAGGGCAGAAGAGGTCCCCCCCACAAGTGCGGATGGTGAACATTATATACGCAACCCACATCCCCAAGAGGGAGCAGAAGCATGCATTAAGGGATGTATATGCGTTAGAGCCAGTCGCCCCAAAGTTCAACCCATGGTCCTCCTATCCGATCACCTTCGATCACATGGACCATCCCACTAGTATCCGTCATGGCGGATTCGCCGCACTGGTCCTAGACCCAATCATCGACGGATTTCACCTCACTCGAGTCCTTATGGACGGCGGCAACAGCCTGAACCTGCTTTATCAGGACACAGTGCGCAAAATGGGTATAGACCCCTCAAGGATCAAACCCACAAAAACGATCTTCAAAGGCGTCATACCAGGTGTAGAGGCCCATTGCACAGGCTCAGTCACACTGGAAGTGGTCTTCAGATCCCCGGATAACTTTCGGGGCGAGGAGTTAATCTTTGATATAGTCTCGTTCCGCAGCGGCTATCATGCACTGCTCGTGCGAACCGCATTTGCGAGATTCAACGCGGTACCGCACTATGCATATCTCAAGCTCAAGATACCAGGACCTCAGGGGGTCATCACAGTCAATGGAAACACGGAGCGCTCTCTCCGCACGGAGGAGCACACGACGACCCTCGCAGCAGAAGCGCAAAGCAGCCTCTTAAGGCAATCCGCCAGTTCGGCGATTAAAGACCCGGACACCTTCAAGCGCGCTTCGAAGTAATCGGCAACAAGACCGCCTGGCACATTCCGAGCTCGCATAGCAATGCGGCCCCCACCCCAGTCCCAGCCAGATGACGAAATCTGTGCCACACGTACATAATTACGCATTGAAAATACCATGGGCACATGTGGGGAGGGGGGCACGACTACGGTACGCCCCAAGACGTGGCTCAACCGCACTAGGGGCTTCCCGCTTTGTTATTTTTCTCTCTTTCAGGATGTTAATCTCTGGAAACCCCGTCCGACAGTATGATTGCCGGACACACGATGCAACAACGAAGGAGGCAGAAAGCTATGTTGCACCATGGAACTCCCAGGTGGTCTCTGATAACGAGTGAAATACATGCTTTAAATACCATTGCTCAGCTTGCCCTTGGAGGGGACATGTCAAATAGTCCTACTTTTTTGCTTATCACACTAATTGTATCATTCTGCTTCAACCCACCTTTTTTGAATAAACAATGCATATCACTAGTCTATTATAGCATTCTCTATTCTTTTTTATATATATGTTCATTCATGACATTCAACACCCGTACACTCTGGTACGGCCAATAAGCCAGGGGCTTAAGCATACCCCATAATACGGCGTGAGAAGTCCGAACACTTTCGACAGTGCGGCACCCCGAACTTATAGCATTATATGCATCGGCTCCGAATCATGTCTTGGGTCAATAGTTGGGTTTTCCCGGCTCCCATGTTTTGGTACCTTATGTTCCACTATATCGGCTAAGGTAGCACTGGGAGAACTACTGCGATTGTGCCCCGGTTCATCTGGGCTAAGCACCTCAGTAGAGAAAGCTAAAACTGACTGTCATGATAAGGCGAGAGCTGGTCGCTGTTCGAGAGGTCTCGAGTCCCTAGAGACTTATGCCGCTTAGGGCGAGGAGTCGGCTTTGTCCGGCTTAGGCGTGTATAGAGCCCCGAATTCGGCCTTCCGAATACTAGGGGCTTCGCCAAAATTTAAAATTGTAGACTTCTATGGCTAAGTGAGAGTGATAACGCATTATAGTCTGATTGCCTTGTTCGTTGTGCTGAGCACCTCCCTCGAAGGACCCAACAATGGGAAAAAGAGTGCTCAGATTTATCCCGAACACCCTAGCACTCGTGGCATGGGGGCAGAAGCCGACGACTGGCCATCTCTTAGATTTGATAAATGGCCGCACAGAAGGTAATATTTTAAATTCAAACAAGCTTTGCATAGCGCACATGAACAAGTTTTCATAATACAGGATCACACGAGCAAGTTTATTCAAAAATTGCATCCTTCGCACACTCGTCCGCCACAAGACGGGCACCCTTCAGGACACCCTCATAATACATCTCAGGGTGGCGATGCTCCTTGCCCTGCGGCGGCCCCTCCTTCACCAGCTTCTCGGCGTCCATCTTGGCCCAGTGCACCTCCGCACGGGCAAAAGCCCGGCGTGCACCTTCGATGCAGACGGACCGCTTTATGACTTCCAGCCATGGGTAGGCATCCACAAGCCGCCTCACCAGGCTGAAGTAGCTGTTGGGAAGGGAGTCGCCAGGACACATCCAGACTATAAGGCCCCTCATGGCTTGTTCGGCCGCCTTGTGCAGCTCGACCAGTTGCTCCAGCTGGTCTCTCACAGGCATCAGGTGTTCGGTCCCAATATACTAAGACCAGAACAACTTCTTCGTCGAGCTTCCCTCCTCAGCCTGGTAGTACTTTGTGGCATCTGACACGCTGCGAGGCAAATCTGCGAATGCTCCTGGAGAGCTCCGGACTTGGGTAAGTAACAAGTAATTTACTTTCACATGCTTGCTTTGCATAATGAATGCCTTACCCGCCGCTATCTTCTTCATCGCCTCAATTTCCTGGAGGGCCTTTTGGGCTTCAGCCTTGGCACGCTTTGTGCTCTCGAGGGCCGCGGCAAGCTCGGACTCTCGCGTCTTTGAGTCAAGCTCCAAAGTCTCGTGCTTCTTCATGAGAGCCAGGAGATCTTGCTGCACCTCGCCCACCCGTGCCTCCTGTTTCTCCCGCTCGATGCGCTCCTTGGCCACTTTGTTTTCGGCCTCGGACATCGCTTGCTTCAGGGTCGCCACTTCGGTCGTGGCCCCTAGCACATCCATGATGATCCTGTCATTTTGCAACCACATCTTTCTCTTTTATATATAGACAAGGTGTTACTTACCTTTGTTCTCCTCGAGCTGCCTCTTGGCAAGGCCGAGCTCTCCCTCGGACCGCTCGAGGTTCTGCTTTAGTGCGGTGACCTCCGCAGTTAGTGCGGCGGAGGTCAGCAGTGAAGCCTGCATACGCGTACAGACATACTTATATTAGACTCCTGCAGATATTATTTGATCCTCTATTCGACTTTTCTTTGTGAACACCAAACAGAGCATCAGGGGCTACTGTCTATGCGGTAATATTTTCCTATATTTTAAATACTTACCTCAAAGCCTGTTAGAAGGTTGGCACAGGCTTCAGTCAGTTCGCTCTTGGCGGACTGAACCTTCTTGATCACTGCACTCATAATAGTGCGGTGCTCTTCGTCGATGGAAGCGCCTCGAAGCGCTCCCAGCAGGTTGTCCGGAACCTCTGGATGGACAGAGGTCACCGGCACGGGCGGCTTGCCCCTCTTGGAAGGGGGCCGCCTGCTGGAGTCCAGAACCATTGGGGGTTCTGGCGCCGTCTTCGGCTGAGGGCCGAACTTGGAGCCCTTGGGAGTCTTGCTCCCTTTGCACTTGGAGTCCGGAAGGTCTCCTTGAGGCGCCTCCAGGTCTACCTCCCCTCGGTTAGGTGCCCCTTGAGACAATACCTCGACATTGTCCGTAGGGCGAGGAGAGGAGGCGGATGGAAGTGGATCGCTATCCATATCCGACGAGTCCAAGGAACCGTCCGACGAGGATACGTCGATACGGGCTCGGGGCGGACTGCATGATCATATTCGACGTTAGGAGAAGCAATGCAATAAAAGTATGCTATGAGTTACTCTGGTATCCGAATACTTACGACTTCGCCAGGGGCTTGGCCCTGAGCAGCCACTCGTCTTCGCCATCGGCGGCGGAGGTGGAGCAGTCCAGAAGGAGAGTCCTTCCCTTCTTGGACCCTTCAACCTCCCAGGTTGGGGCGGCCTTCCTTTTCTTGTCTCCCCCGGCTAGAGGGGGAGAATCTTCATCTTCCTCCCCCTCGTTCTCATGGGAGGAGGGTGTCTTGGAGTTATCGGACGATGAGTCCGATACCACCTGGCGCCGGGAACTCTTTCGGGTTTCCGTGGCCTTCTTCTTGGTATTTTTCTCCGGCACCCCATAAGGAGTCGGAGTCCGCATCTCTGTCAGGAGAGCGTCTGCAGGGTCTTCGGGCAGAGGGGCCGGACAGTTAATCTGCTCCGATGTCTCCACCTAGTCCTTTCAAAGGCATGGGAGCTCAGACCCTGCGCATGGTTAAACTATGGAAAATAAAAACCTTACGACGTGTACAGAACTTACCGGATTCGCAGGGCGCTTCGCGCTTAGCCCGCGGTCCTCGGTAAGGGGAGGGGGGACCTCGGCGCCCTTGAACAACACCTTCCAGACATCCTTATGCGTCGTGTCGAAGAGCTCGCCTAGAGTCTGGTGCTGGGCCGGGTCGAACTCCCACAAGTTGAAAGCCCATTCTTGACACGGGAGGATCCGACGGAAAAGCATGACCTGGACTATGTTG
The DNA here is from genome assembly GCF_018294505.1 of Triticum aestivum. Taxonomy (NCBI): domain Eukaryota; kingdom Viridiplantae; phylum Streptophyta; class Magnoliopsida; order Poales; family Poaceae; genus Triticum; species Triticum aestivum. Next base: position 130,155,743 of record NC_057797.1, on the reverse strand, counting down.
ACAAGCTTGAGTTTCTTGCCTGTCATGTTCCGGATACACTTCTGGAGTCCGTCCAGCTCGACCGATGAGCCCCAGGATAGGCCCTTCTCCTTCCAGGAAGTGAGCCGCGTGGGGATTCTGGATCGAAACTCGGGGACCGCCACCCAGTTGGCGTCGCGCGGCTCGGTGATGTAGAACCACCCCGATTGCCACCCCTTTATGGTCTCCACGAAGGAGCCCTCAAGCCACGTAACGTTGGGCATTTTCCCCACCATGGCTCTGCCGCATTCCGCTTGTTGGCCGCCTACTACCTTCGGTTTGACATTGAAGGTCTTCAGCCACAGGCCAAAGTGGGGTTGGACGCGGAGGAAGGCCTCGCAGACGACGATGAATGCCGAGATCTTGAGGATAAAGTTCGGGGCCAGATAATGGAAGTCCAGCCCATAGTAGAACATAAGGCCGCGGACGAATGGATGGAGGGGAAACCCCAGTCCACGGACGAAGTGGGAGAGGAAAACCACCCTTTCGTAAGGTTCCGGGGTAGGGATGATCTGCCCCGCGGCGGGCAGCCGGTGCGCGATATCCGCGGCTAAGTATCCCGCCCCGCATAGCTTTTTGATGTCTCCCTCCATGATGGAGGAGACCATCCACTTGCCTCCCGCTCCGGACATGTCTGGAGAGGGTTGAGGAGAAGGATGTGGACTTGGGCGCTGGAGCTCGAGTGCGCGAGAATGGATGAGCAAGGAGGAAGAAGGCGTGGGTAGAAAAAGGTGAAACCTTATCCCTTTATAAGGGCGGACGAAACTATGCGCCCCCACTAGCCTGGTAAAACTCGCTTATCCCCCAAGCTCCGTAATTGATGCCGCGGTTGGGTTACCCACGTCCGTATTGATGGGAATCCCATAATAAGGGGACATGATCTCTGCTTCGACAAGACGTGCCAAGGAAACCGCCTTGCGAAACACGCTGAGATAGGTTATGAAAAACGATTCGAATAAAGACCTGGTTGTGGTGTGATGTCACACTACGGGGTACGTCAGCAGATTAGATTTGTGTAAATATTATTCCCTCTACGGTGGTATGTGGAACTTATTTTGCAGGGTCGGACACTATCCTTGTATTCAAACTCTTCCGTGGTGTATTCGGAGGAGGAACCCGCCTTGCAATGCCGAAGACAACACTGCGCGCTGGACTCATCATCATTGAAGCCTGGTTCAGGGGCTACTGAGGGAGTCCTGGATTAGGGGGTCTCCGGACAGCCGGACTATATCCTTTGGCCGGACTGTTGGACTATGAAGATACAAGATTGAAGACTTCGTCCCGTGTCCGGATGGTAGTCTCCTTGGCGTGGAAAGGCAAGCTAGGCAATACGGATATGTATATCTCCTCCTTTGTAACCGACCTTGTGTAACCCTAGCCACCTCCAGTGTCTATATAAACTGGAGGGGTTTAGTCCGTAGGACAACATAAAATCATACCATAGGCTAGCTTCTAGGGTTTAGCCTCTCTGATCTCATGGTAGATCAACTCTTGTACTACTCATATTATCAAGAATAATCAAGCAGGACGTAGGGTTTTACCTCCATCAAGAGGGCCCGAACCTGGGTAAAACATCGTGTTCCCTGCCTCCTGTTACCATCCGCCTTAGACACATAGTTCGGGACCCCCTACCCGAGATCCGCCGGTTTTGACACCGACACCGACCAAAGGGAGATTAACTCTCCGCCGGTCACCCATAAAATAGCGGTGGTGGAGGAGCAATGTGGCGATTCTTCCTCTATTTTGAGGACAAACTATGTCCGGATTCCAGAGCTCTCCGAGCTGGATACCCGTCTATGGGAGGACATGGCCCAAGCTTCGAACCTAGAATCGGACAGTGGGCTAGAACTATTGGGCAACGCCTTGGAGCCCGAACTGCCAAGCTCGGAAACTCCTCTGCCCCTGGGTCTCAGAACGGGTCAGGGTTTGGACCTAAATCTACCCACCCACCCTCACATAAGTGATCTTTCCCACATTAGACAAGAGCCCCAAGAGATAGTACATCACTATTGGGCCAGATTCCTCCTTGTAATGAGCAAGGTCAAGGACTGTCGCGAGGAAGACGCAATTTCATTCTTTTGCAAAAATTGCATGGCCAAGAGAATCCTCAACACCATAAGTCGCCGTGACATAACACACTTCGCTGACTTTGCAGCCATAGTACAAAAGTACTATGCGATGGAAAGCACCTAGAAAACCCAAACAAAATTCTGGGATCCTCTGGCTCTCACTAAACCCTCCGTCCGAACTAAAAGGGTGTACTCTCGTAAGTCACCTGATCCAATTACAAAGAAACCAAAGCCCACTACATGGCGTGGAACCGTATTGGAGGGATGGCTCAACGGGCCATGCAAAATTCACAGTACATCGGATACCATGCCAACACATAGCCTTGGAGCATGTTGGATACTCCGGCAGGTGGCCAGGAGCGGCGAGGATCTCCTCATCAACAATACCACAGAGCACCATCCCGTGGAAAATAACAATACAATACTGACAATCTTCGAGACTTTTGCCTCAAATAATAGGCGCAAGCAAGCACTCCGCAGCCTCGCCGAAGTCTCCCACGCTGCAACAATAAATCCACGGAACAATACGGCTATATGATACATCTCCAACGTATCTATAATTTTTGATTGCTCCATGCTATATTATCTTCTCTTTTGGACATTATTGGGCTTTATTATCCACTTTTATATTATTTTTGGGACTAACCTATTAACCGGAGGCCCAGCCCAGAATTGCTGTTTTTTTTGCCTATTTTAGGGTTTCAAAGAAAAGGAATATCACACGGAGTCCATACGGAATAAAACCTTCGGGAACGTGATTTTTGGAACGAACAAGATCCAGGAGACTTGGACCCTATGTCAAGCAACCAACAGGGAGGCCACGAGG